>NC_090267.1:468028663-468331693 GCF_040414725.1 Anabrus simplex
TCGACTAAGTGGTATGTTCCGAGCTGTCAGTGGAGATATGGTGTGGAATTACATTAAGAGATAAATAAGCTTGAGTGGAGATTTTAAAAGTCGGGAAGATAAAGTTGACATTGAAGAGAACAGATTGGGCCAAATATTGATTTATAAGATGAGTAGTAAGGGACTGGAATAATTTATCAAGGGGGTTCGATAAATTTCCAAGTTCTTTGAAAATATTTAAGAAAATGCTAGGTAAACAATTGACAGGGAATCTGCCACCAGGACGACAGCCTTAAATGCAGATCATTCAATCATGATTGAGTGAATCCATCTGGGCAACTCTAATGAGATCTGAGTGTGTTGGTGGAGGTCGTGGACGATCAAGAAGGTACCGTTTTCAACCTATCTCATGCACGCTCAATGCAGTTCATTTCCGGTGAATAAGCTGGCCAATTTATACGGTTTATACCCGCCTCTCTCATGAAGTTTCTTACTGATGCACCTTGATGAGGGTGAGCATTGCAATCGACGAACTAGAATGCAACACCATATTTATTAAGAGATAAGAATGCCATGTTGTTCCGTATTGAAGCGAGTTCACTAGTAAGTTAAAAGAAAGTATAAAATGGTTCAACCTTTCAATACTATTAAAATAAGAAATGTAAGTTTACATTCATATTTAATTAAAATTGGTACTGGTTTCGACCAGTATTTTTGGTTATTATCAGCCGATCACAAATAAGTGTAAAACAATGCACAGATAAATAAATCGCGACGTATAAAGAATTCTGTAGGTTGATGATAGTGAAGCACTAAAATCTTTAGAAAGTACTGTGCATTGAAATATAGTCAATCACATGCAGTTTATGAAGCACTATAACACAATGTTTTGAAAAAAAGTCTGAAATCAACTGCAGTTTATAAGGCACTGTAAAATTTTAAGGATCAGCACTGCGTATCAATCATGAAGAAGTCATGGATCAAGAACGTTAGTAAGACATACGCGTTAGAGAGCACCGTGTGTGAAGAAGTCCAGAATCAAATACGTACCCAAATACAGTATTGAGCAAATTCTTCAAGAGTTCAATAGCAGTTTATGAGGTAATGTATAATTTTATGAAATAGCATTGCTTGTCGATAGATCCAAAAATTATGAAGAAAGTCACAGATCAAATATATAAAGATACAATCCCCCGAGTGTGACTGTGGTGCTCCTTTTCAAACCATCGAACACATTGTAAAGGAGTGTAGCAGAAGAGCCTACCCTGGAGATTGGTTTGATTTTCTAGAGGCCAATACAGAGGCTCTAGAATGGATAACATCTTTGGACATTAAAATATAATGTACTTGCTTTCCTGTTTCTGTATATATTTATATGCCATACGATAAATAAATAAATAAATAAATAAATAAATAAATTACGGAGCAAGTTCTTGAAGAGAAGATCGGCACTGTGCTTCCAAAAGTTTCGTAAGTTAGATCAATGAAGTTATTAAAACATATCTTTAAATGGTCGAAGAATTTCATCGGTATACCGCTGGGCAGTTAACGAACCTTGAATTGGTATCAAAGGTGTACGACTGCCATGCACAATCCCAGCCCAAAACTTTATACCACCAAATACATGTAGGCCTACCTCTTCAATACACTGGCTTCCCATTCAACACCTTTCGTCATCGAGTATCTGGCCTAAGTGATATCCATATATCATCTGCAAACATGACTTACGTCATTCACCCAACCTCCTATTAAGATGTTGGAAGGTCCATCTTCTTCTCTTAATATGAAGACGATTCTCTAGTAGAACACGTTGAACCTGTCAAAATGAGCTTTAATAGTGCACATTTTGTACAAAGCCAACGGCCGTAGCCGTGTTGAAACACCGGATCCCGTGAGATCTCCGAAGTTAAGCAACATTGGGCGTGGTCAGGAGTTGGATGGGTTGCCATGCGCTGTTGGTGGGGGGGTAAGGGAATGGAGGAGCGGAAAGGAACTGGCCATCCTACCGCACGTAAACTCCAACCCAGGAACACCTCTGCGGAGGTTCGGACCTGCCTTCGGGCAGAATAACCCTTACCTTACCTTTTGTACAAACACACGGAACCCGATTGCCCTCAAGAAGTCATCTCGTAAATGTTGAACCGTCGAAGTTGGTCTCTTCTCCGCTGTTACACGGATATACCGATCGTGACGTGGCGTTGTCACCTTCGGTCTTTCGGTCACATCATTGGTCTCACGGTACCTTTTCGACGTTTCTGATGCTGCACTTCGGTAAAAAAAAAAAGAAAAAAAAAGAAATGGCGTATAGCTTTCAGTGCCTGGAGTGTCCAAGGACAAGTTCGGCTCGCCAGATGCAGGTCTTTTGATATGACACCCAGAGGCGACCTGCGCTTCGTGATGAGGATGAAATGATGATGAAGACGACACATGCATCCAGCCCCCGTGCCAGCAGAATTAACCAGTTATTATTAAAATTCCCGACCCTGCCGGGAATCGATCTCGGGACCTCTGTGACCAGAGACCAGCACGCTAACCATTTAGCTATGAAGCCGGACCTGCACTTCGGTTAACCCCTACGATGCGTGATACTGCTACTTGCGTATGTTCACCCTGAATCAATGCCACAATTCGATCAAATTGGGAAGTGCGCATTGCACATGAAATGTAAACAGAAGCTGAAGTTCGTACTGCACTTCATACACTATTACCAGTCTTCTTCTTAAATGACTCAACACAGACCGTAGGCAGCAACATCTGCTGTGTTGTGAACAAGCGGTTGAATTAGTTGTATGTATACAGTGTTCTCTACCAGTTACCTCAGGACTGCACAGCAGGTCGGTAGATGCAGAGTGGGTCTTGGCCCATATGTGGCCACGGCCGCTAACCCTCTCACCTTCACCGTAACAAATCTCCCGGCTTGAGAGACGACGTTACCGTCTAAGAGGCCCGCCTTCCCCTTCAGGGGAGGAGTGAAAACATTTTAGTAGTAGTAGTCCTACAGCATACCATGCCTAATCTCACAATATTTCAAAATTGATTGAGGTATAATAATCATCATCATCATCATCTGTTTACCCTCCAGGTTCGGTTTTTCTCTCGGACTCAGCGAGGGATCCCACCTCTACCGCCTCAAGGGCAGTGTCCTGGAGCTTCAGACTCTTGGTCGGGGGATACAACTGGGGAGTATGACCAGTACCTCGCCCAGGCGGCCTCACCTGCTATGCTGAACAGGGGCCTTATGGAGGGATGGGAAGATTGGAAGGGATAGGGAAGGAAGAGGGAAGAAAGCGGCCGTGGCCTTAAGTTAGGTACCATCCCGGCATTCGCCTGGAGGAGAAGTGGGAAACCACGGAAAACCACTTCCAGGATGGCTGAGGTGGGAATCGAACCCACCTCTACTCAGTTGACCTCCCGAGGCTGAGTGGACCCCGTTCCAGCCCTCGTACCACTTTTCAAATTTCGTGGCAGAGCCGGGAATCGAACCCGGACCTCCGGGGGTGGCAGCTAATCATGCTAACCACTACACCACAGAGGCGGACGAGGTATAATAATAATAATAATTATTATTATTATTTCGTGTGGCTATTTCTAGCCGAGTGCAGCCCTTGTAAGGCAGACCCTCCGATGATGGTGGGCGGCATCTGCAATATGTAGATTACTGCGTGTTATTGTTATGGAGGAAAGTGTTATGTTTCGTGTGTGAGTTGCAGGGATGTTGGGGAGAGCACAAACATCCAGTCCCCGGGCCAAGGGAATTAACCATTTGAAAAAGGGTTAAAATCTCCGACCCGGGTGCGAATCGAACCCAGGACCCTCTGGACCAAAGGCCAGCACGATAACCATTTAGCCATGGAGCCGGACATTTATTGAGGTGTAAATTCCCCTTTCATTCATAATGGTCGTAGGCTATTAATGAAAAAATACTTGCAGTATTATTTTATTTATTTATTTATTTATTTATTTGCTTTACGTCGCACCGATACAGATAACTCTATAATGTTATTGGCGTTACGTTCCACTAACTACGTTTAAGGTTTTCGGAGACGCCGAGGTCCTCGAATTTAGTCCCGCAGGAGTTCTTTTACGTGCCAGTAAATCTACCGACACGAAACTGGCGTATTTGAGCACCTTCAAATACCACCGGGTTGAGCCAGGATCGAACCTGCCAAGTTGGGGCCAGAAGGCGAGTGCCTAAACACTCTGAGCCACTCAATCCGGCACAGATAAGTTATAGCGACGATAGGATAGGAAGGAAGCGAACATGATCTTAATTAAGGTGCAGCCCCAAATTTGCCTGGTGTGAAAATGGGAAACTACGAAAAACCATCTACAGGGTTGCCGACATCGGGGTTCCAACTCACTATCTCCCGAATACGAGCTCACAGCTGTGCGACCCTAACCGCACAGCCAACTCACTCAGTCATAGTATTGTGGATACTTGTTGTCACGAGCAGTTTCAGGCAGAGTTTTACTAAATAAAGAATCATATGCTCAAGCTCTTCAGGTGTTTTCAATCATGAAATTACCAGCGTTTCGTCCCGCTGTATCAGTTGGATTGCTACACATTTCTAAGACGCTGGCGGCTAGTACGCCGTTGAGATATCTCTGCAGTCTCCTTTGTAGGTCAAAGCAATTTTAAAACTTTCGTTGCCGGTAGTGTCCAGGACTTGACGTCTTAGCGGTGACTATCACCTGGGGAGACAATGTACACTCACGATAATTAGAATTTCGGGTGAGAAGGGAATCAGTAACGTTTGGCGTAGATTTTGGTCAACTCTGAGCATGGAGAAGAGACAAGCAGGACAATGTCACATGTGTTCGTTTTCCAGGAGGTGTGACTTGTGACGTCGCCCACTCAAAGTAACTTCTACTCGACTGACATTTTCTAGGGAACTGATTAAGATCTTTCTATGACTAAATATTCTGGCTATACTGGCTTTTCCTAATCACGGAAAACGGTTAATTAACTATAATTGCATTGTGCAGAAATGTGCACAATGTAGTCTCGCCTCATTACGTATGGCATTTGAGTGTTTGATCAGCACTGATATTAACTCGATAAGAAAGGTTTCTCAAACACCCTTGCGTCTGTGATGATCATAAATATTTAATACCAATGGTTGTGGATGGTCGATAATAATAATAATAATAATAATAATAATAATAATAATAATAATAATAATAATAATAATAATAATAATACGCCATTTGGAAAATAATCTCATTTGTTACTTAAAATTCAACGCCGTATTTATTTTACGGTCGTCCGCCCCTGTGGTGTAGTGGTTAGCGTGATTAGCTGCCACCCCCGGAGGCCCGGGTTCGATTCCCGGCTCTGCCACGAAATTTGAAAAGTGGTACGAGGGCTGGAACGGGGTCCACTCAGCCTTGGGAGGTCAACTGAGTAGAGGTGGGTTCGATTCCCACCTCAGCCATCCTGGAAGTGGTTTTCCGTGGTTTCCCACTTCTCCTCCAGGCGAATGCCGGGATGGTACCTAACCTAAGGCCACGGCCGCTTCCTTCCCTCTTCCTTGCCTATCCCTTTCAATCTTCCCATCCCTCCACAAGGCCCCTGTTCAGCATAGCAGGTGAGGCCGCCTGGTCATACTCCCCAGTTGTATCCCTCGACCAAGAGTCTGAAGCTCCAGGACACTGCCCTTGAGGCGGTAGAGGTGGGATCCCTCGCTAAGTCCGAGGGAAAAACCGAACCTGGAGGGTAAACAGATACAGATGATGATGATGATGATTTATTTTACGTGTGTTTTGTTCTGCAATATCTGCCTCTTTTGGATATTTTTATAAGGGCATATCTCACAGCCCATGTTGGAAATTAAGTCTTACGACGCCATCTTCTCTATTAGAGCGTGACGAACGTAATTTATTACGTCAAGCATGCTCATATTACGAAACACTGATAGCGCCAGTGAAAGCATGGCTTTTAAGGGCGACGAATGTATTTCAGTTTGCACTGACCTGTAAACATGGTCATATTTTACATGCAACTTAAACTTTATTATATAAAATAACATACAATGAAATATTTTAAGTATTCCTCTATTCTTGTCTCCTTCCATTGGCTTATGCAGACATATTGTATGACCAGACTGAAATGCACTACAAAATTCTACATTTATTTATTGTATTGTATTGTATTGTATTGTATTGTATTGTATTGTATTTATTTACTTATTTATTTATTTAGGGTACAGATACATCACTAAAAATTAATATTTACAATTATCTCAAATTATAAACTAATATCCAGGCCACGAATGTAGTCTGTCGATCCTTCCGCCATAACCAGGAACTCTGGTGGTTCGCCAGGGAAAGCTCTCAGAGGACATTCTGGAACTACATGGGGAACAAACAGTCTGCTTTTAAGTGCCACAGTCACAACTTGGAGAAGTTATTTTCTTTCACTTGTGCAAAAAATCGGCGCACCTGCCAGTGATGGTTTCTTATTCGGTTTACAACCGACCAGATCTTGCGTGGCAATTCGAACCCATGTGGCTTGGTTGATATGCTCAGCATCTTAAGTCGTTCCGTCGTAGCATTAATCTGCCATGTGTGTCTCCAGCAGTCGTTAGTATTAAAACCATTATCAACTAACATCCTTGCAGTTTCGAGGGGAGGCGGGTGACGAGAGGGAGGCCTTCCTTTACTGATGGTTGGGATTTCTACGTGAACAGGGGTGTCAGAATTTTCTGTAGCTTTTTGTACTCCCCTACAAGTGCACTTTTCCGCCACATAAATGGATGTGGTATGTGACTAAGGGCCGGTATTATAATAGAGGTTTAAACTGTTGGTTCAGTTTAAACTTCAGTTTATCTGTTAGTCGCGTATTATAAAACTTAATCTTAAGTTTAACTAGAGATTAATTTTCCTGCCACTCATCTACCGTTTAAACTGAAATTTAAGAATACATAACCTTACAACATGGCAGAACGAATGGATCTCGAAGATATTTTTGAGGTGTTTGAAGAAATACCAAGCGATGATGAAGTGGTTCAAATAATTGAACGACCACGGGCACCACGAGTTTTTCAAGCAAGGGCACGTCACTTTCATACATGGAATAAACAGAGTTTTTAAATAGGTTTAGGCGTACAAAACACACTGTCATAAGCCTATTTCAGCAAATTGGTGCTAGTATAAAACATGCAATGACAAGGTAAGAATTTAAAAATGACTTCTGGAACTGTTTGAATATCAAAAGTGTAGATTTGAGAAAATAAAGTAACTTCCTTCTATTTCAGAAATCATGCTGTAGAACCCCTCAGTCGGCTACTAATAGCATTGCGGTTTTATAACTCTGGTAGTATGTTTATTACAATGGGAAATTTCGGAGGAATTCATAAGGCCACTGTTTCACGGACTATATACATATTTCTGTACTAATTGCACAAGCAATTCTATTTCCTTACAAATAAAATTAGGACAACGTTTATTGTTTTATCTGCCATTTCACCTCCAAGAAGTAAACAAAACATTATCGATTGTCATCTTTTCTTGCAAGTCACTGCAAAACATTATCGACAATCATCTTTTCTCGCAAGTCACTGCTACCAAGATCGTATATTTCCTTCTTCACCTCAGTTTAACTTAGGCCGGCCATTATAAAACTCAACATCGGTTTAAACTCAAGTTACAGTTTAACTCAATCTTCAGTTTAAACCTTCATTATAATACCGGCCCTAAGTATGGGTGGCCAGAAAGGAGAGCAACAATCTGCAACAGGGTAAACCATTCCCAGAGCTGAAGTACGGAGTGTCGATGCAGAGGATCTCAATGATGTGCCACAGAGTTTCTGGAGAATATTATTTCGAATATTGATTTTGGCAGCTGTTCTTAATAGGTGTTGTTTGAAACCTTATAATTACCCTGCACATGTCCCCCGGGTGGTGCTAAGCGAGCAACAAAATACTGGCAACCAGACAATCCTCGAGACCTCCTGGTAAACATCGCCTCACACACGAGAAAATTCTACAGTTTTACAAATACATTTCGAAAGAAATAATTTAAGTTGTTGCATGATATTTGTAGACATCTAATGTGAGAGTCAGAACAATGCAGCGCCAGAGCTGGGATATAGAAAGGAACTTTCATTGTGGGATAGTGAACTAGGGTGTGAAAAGTGTTCATAAGCAGCATTTTTCTTGGTGGCCATATTACAAGAATTTCCTCTAAATGGCGTATTGTGCCCTGTTACACAATGATTACAAAGTAGCAAGAGAATTTTACTCTCACTGAGTTGACTTTTTGTTGTTGTTGTTGAGAGCAAGTTATCTGTTTCTTCGACGTGCCCAAAACCTCCATCACGTACACTGGCGGGAGAGAAGCGATGTGTCATGGAGGAGAAAATTTACCTCCATGTCAGGGATGAAACCCTCTGTTCGCTAAACTGTTAAGAAAATCTAATTTTTGGTGTCTGAGTAAATTTAGAAGAAGAAGAATTTAGAGAGAGAGAGAGGGGGGGGGGTCTTCACTTGTTAACAAATGGGCTTTTTCAGGGGGGATTTAATTTAGATTCTTAGTAATTTAGTGATTTAATTTAGAATAGGCCGAAAATGGGTAGGTAACCAGTTAAAACAGGTCGTAAGTTAGCCGAGGGCCGCGATGTTTGAAACGGGTGATATTTATCTCCACTCTTCAGTTGTGTGAATGGCTCTACTCTGACCAATGAGAGAGAGATATAAGCCATTACTGGGCGGTTCTGAGGGATGCACAGAATTCCTTGCCTGAAATGAATATTTCTGGCCACTAGGTCTAGTTACTAATGATCGTGAGTCTGTTAGGGGAGATATCATCCTCAACTTGTATAAATGCCTGCCTGTGGTTTTTATATCAAACATTGTTAATTTCATCGATTGCGAAAATTAAGATATTCAAATTAAGGTTATCCTCTGGAAAGTTAATTTTTGAAAAAATAGTATTTCGTGTGTCTTGGTGTAGCCGTTGTGTGGCAGACCCTTCGACAAAGTTGGACGACAACTGCCGTGTATGGGAAACAGCGTGTTAGTGTGATAGAGTATAGTTTTGTGTGTAGTGTGCGAGTTCAAAGGATGATGGGCACAGTATAGAACCTTGAGCTGCGAGGAACGAAGGTCAGGACACTGGCCAGACAGCCATATAGCCGAATAAAAGAAATGGAGATTAAATTTCTTCAATGGACGTACTGAATAGACATGGAGATAGGGCATCCCTGTCTCATTCCCACCCAATGTCTTTTTTCACATTTATATCTTTAGAAAATATTGGAATAATTATTTTAACTAACCGAACAAGTGGCTTGTGGTTTCGGTGACGTAGCTATAAGCTTGCATTCGGGAGATATTGGGTTCGAACTCCACTGCCGGTAGCCCTGAAGATGGTTTACCATTTTTCGTACCACGTAAATACCTTAATGAAGGCCACGGTTCCTTCCTTCCCACTTCTAGCCCTTTCCTATCCCATCGTCGCCTAACACTTAACTGTCTCGGTGCGACGTAAAGCAAATTATTAAAAAAAATAGTTATTGCAATTATTGTTTGATTAGTACGGTTACCTCAAAGAAAATACTTGTTCAGGTATAGAGAATGTAGACTAAACTTCGCATAATAAATGATAACGCTACTTGTTCAACCAATATTAATCACAAGTGCATTGGAGTGTTGAAATTTCTATTGGCAAAAATGTCTTCCACCTAATCGACCTTAAATGCGGAGCATCTATGCTGCTAAGTAGCCAGTGAAGTTCGCTGATCGGAGCGAGCATTGAACTTTGGGAGACTCTCTGGTCAAGCAACCTGGAAGGAAGGCCAGCCGGCTAACAGGAGCAGAATCACGAAGGCGAGTTATAAAAAAAAGGGCAAACAAAAACAAAACACTTTTCCCTTGGCGAAAATCCAACGATCATAAATATGTCTCTCGATGGCCATCTATCAACGGCTGCCTATTTCAGATGGCAACCAGCCATAAGACACAGCCTGCACGGTTGCTAGGTAACATCGTCTGGCCATGCATCCATTCCATACCTTACATCACAGTCTGCACGGTTGCTACCCACTGTCGGTGGGGGCGATAGAATAGCACCCACGGTATCCCCTGCCTGTCGTAAGAGGTGACTAAAAGAGGCCCCAGAGGCTCTTAACTCGGGAGTGTGGGTTGGCGACCACGGGCCACCCAGCTGACTCCTGGCATCGCTTCCACTTACTTGTGCCAGGCTCCTTACTTTCATCTATCCTATCCGACCTCCCTTGGTCATCTCTTGTTCTTTCCCGACCCCGAAGGTATTAGGTTTTGCGAATCCTTGGTGGCCCTTGTCTTTCTTTGGCCAGTATCTTCATTTTTCGAAGTATCGGATCACTTCCAGTTTTTTCTCTCTGATTAGTGTTATTAGAGGATGGTTGCCTAGTTGTACTTCCTCTTAAAACAATAACCACCACTAAACTTAGACAGCTCCTGAACTAGTACAGGGGTCGGTAGCCTTCTTGTACTATGCTTAATAATGAAATACAAATATTGACCCGCAGTACAGGAATTGGTGGTGCTGGTGGAGATCGTAAAACTAGAAAACTAGTCTCACCTAACTCTCATTTCTGTAAAATGCTGCGATAGTACGACATAGTGCTGGATGGACTTCAATTCACCCCTTTCCCCGTTTAAATAACAATAAATCAATACCCCACCACTACCACCACCAGCATCACCACTATAGCACACCAAATCGATAGTTCTAGCCCTTTAGGCAACCAACTCTATGTTGAAAACAACCTAGGGATATGAGCTATGAAATTTAGGCAAATAAAATATAAAAAAGTGTAATAGTATATTCTTTACTTATTTCTAAAAATTACAAGTATTTTCTTAATCATCGTTATCCGGTCGATTAGATTAGCAGTTTGCCTTCTTTCTACCACTACCAGCGCTAATGTGAGTCAATGCATTGTTACACTCAAGCACCACTACGAGCGCTAATGTGAGTCAATGCATTGTTACACTTAAGCACCACTACCAGCACTAATGCGAGTCAATGCATTGTTACACTTAAGCACCACTACGGGCGCTAATGTGAGTCAATGCATTGTTACACTTAAGCACCACTACCAGCACTAATGTGAGTCAATGCATTGTTACACTTAAGCACCACTACGAGCGCTAATGTGAGTCAATGCATTGTTACACTTAAGCACCACTACCAGCACTAATGTGAGTCAATGCAAAGTTTCACTTAAGCCCTTATACTACATTCGGTGTGGACATTAAGATAACATGAAAAACCGCCTGAGGGTATTGAACCACGGAACACCTTACAGAAATAACTATATAAATAAGTTAATTTAGCTAGCTACTTGAATTAAAAAATGCTGGCCCCGTGGTGTGGCGGTAGCGTGCCTGCCTCTTACCCGGAGGGCCCGGGTTCGATTCCCGGCCAGGTCAGGGACTTTTACCTGGACCTGAGGGCTGGTTCGAGATCCACTCAGCCTACGTGATTAGAATTGAGGAGCTATCTGATGGTGAGATAGCGGTCCCGGTCCAGAAAGCCAAGAATAACGGCTGAGAGGATTCGTCGTGCTGACCACACGACACTTCGTAATTTGCAGGCCTTCGGGCTGAGCAGTGGTCGCTTGGTAGACCAAGGCCCCTCAAGGGCTGTAGTGCCATGGGGTTTGGCGGTGGTGGTGGGGGGGTTGAATCAAAAAGGAAACGAGTGATTGTAGGCTGGTTCTCCAGAACTGCATTTAGGCCGAAAGTGATTTTCGTAATTTGTTTTTTTAGTTTGATAGAGCTATCTAAGACTGAAACGTTTCCTGGCCTTTAAACCCTTCGACTTTCGGCACAATTGAGGAAATTTCTTAATTTTACGTATTTCATAGTATCACATGGAAGAGTTATCGAGTGATGTTGTAAAATGCTGAATGTGTTGTGAGAAGAGTGTGATGCAAGAACAGCTGATTCTCACAGCCAGTTGCACAGAGTGATAATAGTACCTAGACTGTAGCTATCCCACGCGCTCACCTGAAGATTTGGCAATGGTTGGTATGCTGTACATAGTAATTTGAACCTATTATCATTGTGCATTGGAAGTTTCCTTGTGATTTTCGTCAACTTCTCAATCCTTCTTTTTAATGACAAGTGTCAGAGACTCGTAGAAGGATTTCTCACGAATCGTGCAGGACGCGAGTGGCAATAAGTAGCGTCTCCTATAAGCTATCACAACATGTCTTGAAGAAAATCTAAAAATGAACTATAGGAATAAGAACATTTTCATTTTTATGGACAGCCAAGCGGCCATTAAGGCACTAGAGGCAGTCCGGATAATATCCAGAATTGTCTGTTATTGCCACTCACTTCTCCTGAAGCTCTCAAAGTACAATATTGTCAAAATAAAATGGACACCAGGGCATGCAGGTATAGAAGGAAATGAAAAAGCAGGTAAATTGGCCAGGAAAGGGGCAGAAACACATTTTGTAGGCCCAGAACCTGTATGCGGGGTTTCCTATGGACAAGCCCGACACTACATAGGAAAATGGGTACAAAAGAAACTGGTAAAATACTCTCAAGATGCAGGCTTGCAAAGGAACTGATAAAAGGACCAAACAAGAAGCATACTAAAGAACTGTTGAAACTCAGCAGAGAAGATATAAGATGGGTAGTAGGACTGTTGACAGGACACTGCCATCTGAAAAAACACCTACACAGAATTGGAGTAATAAGAGACAACATATGTACGAAATGAAATGAAGCAGAGGAATCAGCTGAACACCTACGTTTCGAATGTGATGCGCTGGGTAGAATCACTCTCTCCCCTCTAGGACTACCAGGTGAAGAGAGAGAAAAAGTCCAAGAAGACCCAATAAAAATAACCTGCAGCTTTATGAAGGGAGCAGGTATATCTAGGTGGGAATGAAGGAAAAACATGGTAGCAAAATATCTTAGAGGTCGACGCTAATTAGGAACTAATATTTAGAGGCCCCATGAAGAAGAAGAAAAGAAGAAGAAGAAGAAGCGTATCCCGTATATGATCACGAGAGCACCTGAACCGCCACATTATTTCGGTGAGCCGGGCTAAGTAGCTTGGATGGTAGAGCGCTGGCCTTCTGAGCCCAACCTAGTAGGTTCGATCCTGGATCAGTCCGGTGGTATTTGAAGGAGCTCAAATACGCCAAACTCGTGTAATCGATTTATTGACACGTAAAAGAACACCTGCGGGACAAATTTATGCTACTTCGGCGTCTCTGAAAACTGTAAAAGTAGTTAGAGGGATGTAAAATCAATAACTTTTTTCGTAGTCTTAAGCTCCAACATTCGCCGGGTGTGAAAATGGGAAACCACGGATAACCACCTTCAAGGCTGCCGACCGTGGGGTTAGAACCCACTATCTCCCGAATACTGGATACTGGCCGCACAAAGTGACTGCAGCTATCGAGCTCGGTAGTAAAATTATTATTATTATTATTATTATTATTATTATTATTATTATTATTTCGGTGATATTGTATTTAATAATTAATTTGAAAAAAATACTATTTAAGTAACGGTTTGGTGATCCAATTTTTAGTTCTAGACATCTTTTTCCGCTGTGCAAGCATTGAAATATAGCGCTTCTGCCAGACGATCGCAAGCAAATGAAGACCACATCGTTTGGCAGTTTGCATAACTGGGATGTGTAGGGGAAATGCTGCTTGTATGGGAATTCGGATCACCCATTAGTAAGTCGGGGAGAGATGGCACGGATTTTGTAATGATCGTGCAGCAAGAAGCCAAGATTTCGACTAACTTATTTTTATGCTAAACGTAATTGCTGGTATCTCTCCTACTGCCTTCTGAAGGAAATGGTATTAATGTAGGTAGATTACTGTAAGAGCTCCTTTGTTTGAAGTTGTGTCACTTGCGCCAACTCTCCCCTAGTGTCCGGGTGAGATGGTGTTATGTACTGCATATGCTAAGGAGGGAAATAATTTTGAAATAAACTAGGATTACAATTTTAATACATTTATTTACCTTATTTACATTCACTTGTCTGTTATTCATTGGTCATTAATGAATCAATCTATTATTTAACCTTTATGATTTACCCCTCAGTACTTTTTCGATATGTTCTGCCTTACTCTCTCTCATCCACAATCACTACACAAATTCTTACATTCTCAATACGATTCATGCAGCCACTTGTTTTAGTCGGTGCACTTAATCCAATCGTCCTTCTTTTTCTTCCAACACTCTACACACTTGTTGCAATCATAAGATATTGCATTCTTCTGCCCATCTTGAATCATTTTAGCTTTTTCTACTTTCCTTCTTTTACCCGTTGTGGCAGTGTTTGCAGCTTTTCTTTGCACTTTGTTCTTTTCGTTAATTGAGATTTCTCTTTTGTTGGAAATATTCTGAAGTTTAGTTATATTGCGTTAAATGCATATAACACAAAATTCAGTTCGATTATAGCTGCTTTTTCTTCTCCACAATTAGTATAATTTGACACAGAATTAAATAAAATACACCTGGGCTATATATATATATATATATATATATATTATTATTATTAACAAACTGATCAGGGAATGAAAACACATTTATGTCACAAAAGGAAATTCAAAGAATACAGCGCCATGTCTCCCAGAAACGTAATGCACCATCTCACCCGACGTTTGGGGAGAGATGGCGCACTCCTGCTCCAGGAACTGTGTTGGCCAAACATGGCTCATAACACACCAGCATAGTCGTTGACCAACCTAGTCACCCGCCTGTGGCAATGCAAAGTTAATTTAGCTTAAACGACCCAGTCAGTGGGCTATTATATCATGCATTAGCAAAACTTTGAAGGTAGAGAAGACGTACGTACCAGAAATATCCTCGTTTTCAAGCGAAATCACTTGCAACATGTGACACCCAACAGTTGGCTTTAATTCCCACGTACGCAATATATACACGGGAAGCAGTGGTCGGTGCGATCTAGCGGGTGAATGTCGCACTAGCCTACCCTGCGCCATCCCTCCCGGTGCGCCTTCTCCCCCGGACTTACTCTATGTGTGGTCCTGTAGAGGTACAAGTTGTCATGAATCCCTCAAGAGGAAATCATTTGCCAAGGTCGCGGCCACGTGCGTATGACCAAACTTGTGAGTCAGACCTTCTGTGAGGAGTGTACAATGTACTAGTTAAAAGAGTGACTGAATGGGTGGTTATATTTGTAGATAATAGAACTCAGAGAATTAGAGTAGGTGAAGCATTACCTGATTCTGTAACCATTAAGAGGGGAATTCCTCAAGGCAGTATTATTGGATCTTCATGTTTTCTTATAGATATAAAAATGATCTGAGTAAAGAACTGGAATCAGAAGTAAGGTTTTTTTTTTTTTTTTTGCGGATGATGTTGTACTGTATAGAGTAACTAGCAAATCTACCCGTGCTTCGCTACGGTATTCTATAATGTATACGGATATCGAAGTCAATTACTGTATATGCAGTGAATAAGATTTTTAAAAAATTCCATATCTCTTAGCGTTATCCGAGAAACAGCATAGGGAGATCCACATACATTGTTTCCAATGTAAAGTGCGAGTTGCAAAGTTGTGACGATAACGGCAGGCCCACTTGCCTACTGCCATTCGCAATCGAGTTGAGAATTTTCATTATAATGGCGGGCGCCATATCCTGCTATGGGGTCACAATCGATCTGAGAAGTTTTCGTTGCAATGGCAGCCCTATTTCCTACTTCCAGACAGATAACAATTGAGGAATTTTTATGAAAATGGCAGGCGCCTTTCCTACTGCCAGTCAAAACTGAGTTTTACTGTTATCAATATAATGACAGGCCCATTTTCCCAATGCCAGTCGGCTTACTGCCAGTCACACCGAGCTGGTGAGTTTCCATTATAATAGCAGGCCACTATGCCTAACGTCAGTCACTTTTCAGATGGGCGAATTTGTTTATAATGGCGGGCACCCTTGCCTACTGTCAAACACAATCGGATAAAGGCATTTTGAAAATAATTGCATGCTCCCTAGCCTTCTACCAGTCAAATCGAGAAGGAAATTATTCATTACAATGGTACACAGGGGTTGGAGAAGGACCCCATTCATACTGCCCGTCAAAGTCAATGTGGGGAGTACTGATTACAATACCAGACACCCTCCTGTTGTCCGACTCGTTGGCTGAATGGTCAGCGTACTGGCCTTCGGTTCAGAGGGTCTCGGGTTCGATTCCAGGCCAGGTTGGGGATTTTAACCTTCATTGGTTAATTCCAGTGGCCCGGGGGCTGGGTGTTTGTGCTGTCCCCAACATCCCTGCAACTCACACACCACACTATCCTCCACCACAGTAACATGCAGTTACCTACACATGGTAGGTGCCGCCCACCCTCATCGGAGGGTCTGCCTTACAAGGGCTGCACTCGGCTAGAAATAGTCACACGAAATTATTATCCTCCTGCTGAGAGTCATTATCCATTTGTAAAATATTAATTACAAAGACACACACTCCCTTTGTAGATCGCCACAAATCGACTTCAATGAATAAATATAGATCGACATAAGAAGGTATGTGCATTTTTACCTTCATTTAAAAATTAACTGCTCTAAACGGTACATCATATCGACAAACGGATTGTACAATAAGACGCCACAGATAACGGGCTAAATGGCTCGTCCTAATGTTCTCGTATCTCCTATATTTGTGAGTAAGATTGAGTTAGAAATGTTGAATAGGGTGAAATTTCGGTAAGGTTTTCTCACAGTGCATTACTTTTCGCATACATATGTGACAGCTACAAACATAGAATTTGGCTCACATATAGCTGCTGGGTAAGCCAATGTTCGCGTAGAATTTGGTAATCCTATCTCTCGGATAAGTGAATCAAACTACCAATTATACATGTAAAAAATGCAAAATTTACGTACAATCCAGAAATAGAGTCAAATTTAACATATAAGGGATAGCGATACGGAAAAAGTCATCGGACCAAATTTGTAGATCACTTCAAATTGAGCAGAGATTGTGCTATCCGTTTGTGATACGAATTTTTGTTTAGCCACCAAATATATATCGAAAGGAAGATCTGAACCGTAATAAAATTGCCTCTATATTTCAATATTTTTCGGGGGTAAAAATGAAAAATTGAAACACCTCGTAATTTCTCCGTCGGTTACAGGCTAAAAGCCATAATTTTGACAAATTTAAATTTTCGAGCTCATCTGGCAGATTTTGCTGCCATCTTGATTTGGGGGAGGGGTTTAAAATTAGGACTTTCAAGGAAACTTTTAAGCCCATGAAACAAATAGGTTATCGTTTTGGATAAATATATCCGGCTGCATTCTTATGATGAGCCCCAAATTTGTGACTCTCAGCGAGGCCCCTCAGGTTATTTTGAAAATTTTCGATTTTTCTAGGGATCTTGAAGTCATCAACTTCTCTGGTACCAAGTTTTAAGTTTCTAAGATGCTTGGAAGTGCCTAATTTATTCACGCCTATTTTAATTTTTATACCTTAATTTATATACACATATATAGATCGTTCCAATCCGACTTCCATTTATTAATATAGATTGTATTTCACCCCCTTCCCTAGGGGTTCTAGGGGGGACTTGCCCCCAGGGTATTTTTTTCCTGATAGTACAGTAGGTAACATTTGTACGCCTCCCACCTCAAAGCAGACCGAACTTGTACTTTAAAAATATCCGGAGTGTCACTATTCACCTCAGCAACCCCAAAAAGTATGGATTCGACACTATTTTTGATTATTTTTATATATCACTAACCCCTCACTGCGCACCCCAAAGGGGGCTGAAGTTGGACGTTAAATATATCCGGAGTGTTACTGTTCATCTCTCAACGACCCCGGAATCAATGGATTCGATTAATGTTATATACCACTCCCCCTCTCCCCCTATCACGAAGGGGATGAACTTGGACTTAAAAAAACACTATTCATCTCAGCGAACCCGAAAACTATTTATTCGATACTATTTTCGATTAATTTTATATATAACCCCTTACCCCCACAGTGCTCGCCTCCAGATATAAGTTATGAGTGTACCAAGTTCCGTTAATTTTGCTCCAGTGGTTTAGGAGGAGATGTGTCATTTACATACAAATTTATCGGCTATAACGTCCAGGATTGATTTTTATTTCTTAAGTATTTGGGTTTTACTGACAACAATGTAACGCTTATTACTGTAGATTTAAAATCAGTTTGTCTATCAAATAATAATTGCAAGCATCGCTGTAAAGATGTCGTAGAAGAAAACGAAGGTGTTTAATTATTATTGAAAAAAGTCCCACATTATATGTCGATTAGAAATGGGGAAACAATCGTCAACACCGCGAAGGAACTGAGTGTCACACTAAACTATTTCTACAGTTTGGAAGGACAGAGTGAAAATACAGTCTCTTTTCGAAGAAAATTCTTTAAGAATCAAGAGGGCCAGATCACCTGAGTACAGAAATATTGAAGAATCTTTACTTAAATGGTTTAAGCAGCAAACAACAAATAATGTGTCATAACAGAAAAGTGGTGTGAATGGTCAGTTACAGATTATGTCTTTGCTTATATATTTGTGATTTTATGGCTGATGATGACATTATATATGTCGAAACCGGTCCCCAAGTTGAATAAAAGGTATTTGTAACATAAACACGTACCTAATTAGTATTGAAAAGGTTGAATCTAATAGATATCTTATCGTTGACTACTGGCACGTAACACACTGGTTCATCATAGTATTCTAGCTATTCAATCCCTACACTGAGGCACTGCTTGGAACGAGCAGTGTGCATATTTTACGGAATAATGGCAGAGGAGTGTTCACGGCTCTCTGCGGTCTGGTCATTCCAGCTTTGGAACTTTGGACTGTTAGATCGGCACCGTAGTACTGCTCGTTAAACGTGAGAAAATGTGCGTTTTTTATTTGCCCGAGTATTTTACATGATATAATTGCTTTTAATCGCTACGTTCCTACTGACGCTTTTGTAACGACCTATGTTGACTTTAGTTAGGAAAACCACAAAGTCAATGTTTCTGAGAATCCCGTAGCGAAGCACTGGCACATCAGCTAGTATATTATATAATTTCAACACAAAACTAAAGTGTAACATACAAGTTATGTCTTCTTGTGTCTTCTGCGTAGTTCTTCTTTCGTATTTTTGATGGAGTGTTCTATCGAAGAAATAACAGCGCGGAAGAATGTTACGATAAGAAAGTTAAGTTCTTCTTCTTCTTTCTCTGTTTAACCTCCAGGGTCAGATTTCCCTCGGACTCAGCGAGGGATCCCGCCTCTACCGCCTCAACGGCAGTGTCCTGGAACTTGAAACTCTGGATCGCGGCCTCACCTGCTATACTGAACAGGGGCCTTGCGGGAGGATGGGAAGATTGGAAGGGATAAACAAGGAAGAGGGAAGGAATTGGCCGTGGCCTTAAGTTAGGTAGCCTACCATCCCGGCATTTGCCTGGAGGAGAAGTGGAAAACCACGGAGAACCACTTCGAGGATGGCTGAGGTGGGAATCGAACCCATCTCCACTAAGTTGACCTCTCGAGGCTGAGTGGACCCCGTTTCAGCCCTCGCACCACTTCTCAAATTTCGTGGCAGAGGCGGGAATCGAACCCGGGCCTCTGGGGGTGGCAGCTAATCATACGAACCACTACACCACAGAGGTGGACATGAAAGTTAATTTAATTGTTCTATTTGACGACTTCGTAAGTACCAACTTAATACACTAATAAATTATGGAAATGTCCGTGTTGCAAGAAAATCTAATAACATTCAAAATGGTTAACATTCCGAAACAAGGAACAATCGTCATACGTGGATTGATAGGAAGTACAACTGGGCAACCATCATCTATTAACACTAATCGGAGGGAATAAATAGGGGCTGCCTGGCCGAGGCGGTAAAGGCTTGCTCGGTTCACCCGGAAGGAGGGGGTTCGAATCCCCGTCATGAAGTCTTAAAATTTAAGAAACGAGATTTCCACTTCCGAAGGTGCACATGTTAACTAGGTTAATTCCTGGGGGCAAAGGCGGCCGGGCATAGAGCTAACCGCTCTACTCTACCCCATCAAGTGCCGAGGTTACGGATAGTGGAAGCCTCCCTCCAGAGGGTCTTTATGGCCTGTAAGGAGATGACTTTGCTTTTTTTTAGAGGGAATAAATGAAAGGGGTCTGACACTTTGAAAAATGACGGTAGGCTATCAGCAAAAGAAGGGGAAGGGCCACGAATGGTGTGACAATGAGACTCCATTGGCCTCGGAAACCAGAACCGTCGGGGCTGAAAGAGAACAAGAGTTGAACAAGAGAGGTCGGATAGAAAAGTGAAAATGAGGAGCCTGGCACAAGTGGAAGCAATACTGGACTCAGCTGGGGTCCTCATGGTTGCCAACCTACGCACTCAAGATGAATGTCCTTGGAGGCTTTCCGTTCAGTCCCCTCCTACGACAGACAGGAAATGCCGTAGATCTATTCTACCACCCCCACACACAGGAGAGAAACAGGCTGAGAGGCTCAGAAAGTAGAGCACTGACTTTCTGAGTCCAGGTCGGCGGGTTCGATTCTGGCTCAGTCCGGTGGTATTTGAAAATTCTCAAATACGCCAGCCTCGCGCCGGTAGATTTACAGGAATATAAAATAACTTCTGCGCTACAGCATTTCTGGCATTTCGGCGTCTCCGAAGACCATAAAGGTTCTTAGTGGGAACGCCAACCATTATTTAATTATTTGTTTATTTATTTTTTATTTATTTATTACCCAGCCAGCGAATTGTTGCCGGTAGCGGAAATCGGAACTAATACTCTCCGCGCAGCTACACGCCTGCGATAGAAGTGCAGTTGTCGCCAGCGAAACTTCATCGCATGTCGTGTGAGTGAATGATTCGTGCTGGGTTGTGCATTGTGCGTTGTAGATTAGTGAACCCGTGTACGTAAGTACGTACGTAGGTGAAAACAGTTAATAGGCTATATTGTTCGTTGAGCAGTGGAGAAGATGTACTTTAACATAATAATAGTACATAGTACATAGTACGAATAATAATAATAATAATAGAAACGTCGAAACAGAAAAGGGGGGAAAATGGACTCATTCCGCGGAGAAGAAAACGATATAGGCTACAATGTCGTGCAGTTTTGTAAGCAAGAGAAAAAAGAGAACAAAGTAATGATACCTCTTCAAAAAGCAATTTTAAGGGCGGCACATATGGTTGGTAAGTCCGAAAAAACCATAAGAAATATTTTGAAAGACATTGAAAAGGCGGAGCAAACCGGCGAAAAGGTTACAACACCACGAAAAAAAAAAACGGTCTGAAAGAAAAGTGATTTCTATTGATGACTTTGATAAATGTCGTATTCGTAGACAATTCCTAGAGTATTATGAACAAAATAAATTCTAACACTGCGGAAACTGCTTGTATTTGCGAAACATGAAGTGCAGTTTAAGGGAGGAAAGGAAACTTTCCGGAAAATTGTAAAGGAAATGGGGTTTTATTTCCGGAAGTGTAAAAATAAACGAACTATCCTCGAGGAAAGGTCAGACATTGTTGTTAGATGTGCGGACTACTTACGAGCTATAAGAAATAAACCAGTAGTGTACACGGATGAAACGTGGGTTCATACACACTACACTGTAAAAAAATGTTGGCAACATGAAGACGTCGCAGGGGTTATGACGAATCACAGTCCAGGACAAAGAGCTATTGTTGTCCATGCGGGAGGGAGCAGATTTCATTTATGATTCAAAATCCAAATCACAAGATTACCATAATGAAATGAATAGCTGCAATTATCAGAAATGGGTAGAAGATAAACTTATTCCAAATATTCCACCCGAGAGCATAGTTATCGATAACGCGCCCTATCATACTGCGCAAGTCAATAAAGCCCCCACTAATGCATCTCGTAAGGCTGAAATGGTAGACTGGCTTACTCAGCATAACATATATTGTGATCCCACTTGGAGACGAGATGAACTTTTGAAACTTATAACACGTAATAAGCCAAAACCGTCATATAGAGTGGATACAATGTTAGAACAAAAGGGGTTTACTGTCTTAAGGCTCCCTCCATACCATTGTGACCTTAATCCGATTGAACTTATTTGGAATTTGTTAAAACAAGAGATTGCTGCTAAAAATGTCTCTGCTATTAGCTTAAAAACCATAAAGGAACTGACCAACACTATTTTTTACGTGAAATCACTCAACAGGACTGGGAAAAAGCTTGCGAAAAAGTACGAACAATTGAGGAAAGTTATTTTTGCTATTGGCTTTACGTCGCACCGACACAGATAGGTCTTATGGCGACGATGGGAGAGAAAAGGGCTAGGACTGGGAAGGAAACGGCCGTGGCCTTAATTAAGGTACAGCCCCAGCATTTGCCTGGTGTGAAAATGGGAAACCACGGAAAACCATCTTCAGGGCTGCCGACAGTGGGGTTCGAACCACCTATCTCCCAGGAAAGTTATTGGTACAGGGATGGGTTAATGGAGGAAGCCATAGAAAATATCATCATAAATGTTGGCCACGATAGTGATGATGAAAATACAAATGAAAATGAGTGTCGTGACAACACTGAACAAAGTGATATGGATACTGATACTGCAAGTGAACCTGGTACGGACAATAGTGAGAATAGTGAGACCGACACAGCTAATGAAGAACCTGGTATCTATCCTGTGTGTGCAGGACCATCATCGTCTAGTACAATGTAACTTCAAGCAGGTTAGTGGTACTGTTCTCATTGTATGACTGTACATGCGTTCCCCCTCTTGCCACTCTCCCGTCTGCGGCAGCCTTACCGTGGCGAGCTGACGTAATGTATACACAACAGCCGCGCTCCATGTCTAGCGGTAAAAATTCCCTGGTGGAGTAGTATTTAATATCAGCAGTAATAAACAACTATCGACAATAATGTAAGTAATTCGGATAAATAATTCTGCCTAATGGTCTTGACAAAGGAGCAAACAAAACAAGATCATAAAAGTGGAACTAGCTTATCAATTACCTAAAATATACTTATAACAAAAAAGTCAACGTTAATAAAACCTGTTTCATCGTTGCAACACCATCATAACACTGGAGTGTCTGTATTCAGCTGAATGGTCTTAAAACAAAATAAGACAATGGAAGAAAAGGAACGATACACATTATTTGAAAAATGAAAAGCTTTCAGGCATTTGGTCCGGATGAACCCAGAGAGGCTATCGAAGATATTATTTGATAAAAGCTCGATAAAAATTTGCAGAACACAAATCAAATGGTTCATCGAAGTTAAACAGGAAATAGCTGACCTGGGTATCACAAGAAACGAGAAAATAGAACAATTTTTCAGAAAAAGTGTTTACGGAGTTTGTAGGGTTCCAAACGAAAGAGTAGAAGCAAAAGAAATCGGTCTGGACGCAAGAAAGAAGGAGGGAACATAATGAAAGAAAGAAGAAATATTAGAAAGACAGAAAGGACAAGGGGAGGAAGTAAACCAGGAAGTTAGCCTACTTCACGTGACGAAAGAAAGAAAGAAAGAAAGAAAGAAAGAAAGAAGAAGAAGAAGAATCATATGGCTCCAGCTACAAAGCGCAGATGTCATCTAGGATGCCTGCTATGCGATCTGTGGAAGAGTTTTAATTCATTTTTTCGAGTAAACACGAAATGTGTCACCAGAGATTTTTTACATTCCACCATCGTACGACATTGAGTCCTAAATGGACCCTTTATTGCATTTCAAAAATCGAACTACTATTGCCATTTTTAAAACGACGATCTCCTGATGCCCAGAAGGAACTATTTTATCTAGTGTATTTGTCCTCACAAGCAGCGTGTATCAGGTCGTGTTAGTGTGTCCATGACCATACGTTGCGTGTTCACGGACTCCAATCAATAACATAAGCATTATCAGTCAGGGACAACTAGCACACGTATTAAAGCAATTACATTTATCAGTTAGCTACCTCTGCTTACTTTTACATGCATTTTATGACCTACTAGCTGTCATACTCAGCTTCGCTCGGTCTATTGATTACAAAGGCTCCAAATTTTCTGTAGTCCCACGCCTTATAAAACAGCACAGTATCTTGTCAGATGATATTGTACAGACTTCAGTATGATATGTCACAAGTCCGTATCGAAACACAGAAACACATCTAATCGCATTGCCGTAAATGAGACATCTGTACGCAGAAGCGCATGTGATCGTATTGCCGTAAATGAGACATCTGTACGCAGAAGCGCATGTGATCTTATTGCCGTAAATGAGACATCTGTACGCAGAAGCGCATGTGATCGTATTGCCGTAAATGAGACATCTGTACGCAGAAGCGCATGTGATCGTATTGCTGTAAATGAGACGATTGCCGGCTTCCTCTATAAAAAGCAACAACACTCTTCTTCTTGCTAGTTGCTTTACGTCGCACCGACACAGATAGGTCTTATGGCGACGATGGGACAGGAAAGGCCTAGGAGTTGGAAGGAAGCGGCCGTGGCCTTAATTAAGGTACAGCCCCAGCATTTGCCTGGTGTGAAAATGGGAAACCACGGAAAACCATCTTCAGGTCAATAGTATTTTAAATCGCAGTTCTTCTCATAGGTTAGTCTCGATGGAGCGTTTTTTGCCAGGCAGAGAACTTTTTAACAACATGCCCTTCACTCTTTCTAGTGTAGCTGGGTTATCCTTCGACAGGTGTTCCCAAATAATGTCTAAGGCGTACGTCATGCTGGGGTCTGTTTGTACGTAGACTATTTTTGTACACTTGTACGTAGCGTTAGTCGCTTAGTAACTTGCTAAGTACAGAATGTATTGGGGGTTAGGGTAAGCCTTTACCTGCAATTATTGTAGTGATCATTTAATGATTTGATATTTTGATTATTCAAAGTTGGCTGACGTTAGAGACCTATCAATATCTCAGGATTCACCGGCAGGTAATTCCAGAGAGAATAAAACAAAAATGAAGCAAATCGGTCCAGCAGAACGGACGGACGGATTTGCCAAAGCTGTTTTCAGTAAACTCTTTTAATATTATAGACTAGTGGACCCCGTGCTGTTCCACAGGATTCCTTATAAATATGTCAGATGCCTCATCTTCATATGCCTGTCGTAGTCATATTTGCCTGCCCCTTCCATTAGTTTTATGAACTGTTATAACTGAATCTAAGACAGTGGGTTCGAACCCCACTGTCGGCAGCCCTGAAGATGGTTTTCCGTGGTTTCCCATTTTCACACCAGGAAAATGCTGGGGTTGTACGTTAATTAAGGCTAGGGCCGTTTCCTTTCCATTCCTAGGTCTTTCCCATCCCATCGTCGTCATAAGACCTATCTGTGTCGGTGCGACGTAAAGCAAAAAAAAAGTGGTTTTCCTTACTACAAAGGCCGTCCCGACTATTGATAAATTCTCTTGGATGTTTATGGCTGGTTTACCCTTAAATATCCTGAAGTTTTCAGAGTCAAAGTGGTTCTCATCTGGGAATCTGGTTTCTTGGATCGCTAGGATTTGAATATCAAATTTGTTCAGGGCGTCAGTCAGTTGTTCAAGTTTTCCAGTTTTCATCAGCGTGTTGATGTTAATAGTATCAAGGAAGTTCCTTTTTTGGTGGAGCAAAGAGATTTTGAGAAGCTCCGATCCTTCTCTAAATCATGCTGTTATGGTTTCCCCGCCAACACTCGGGAAACTGATTGCAGTGGTTTCCCACTGGGCGATGGGGTCGCAACATCCCTACGCCTTTATTATTATTATTATTATTATTATTATTATTATTATTATTATTATTATTATTATTATTATTATTATTGTACCGGGCGGTACACCTCCACTCCGCTAATTTAAAATGTGCGCCAGTTGAAACTCCTCTGCTGGAGGAAGTCTGAACTTTATCTACGCTATTAATTCTCTACTTTCTCAGAAGATGTCACCACGTGGAAAATTTTGAGTTTTTGAACTGTGTCATTTTTGATGTGGTTTTGTTTCGCTTGAAGTAAGAAGTGTGAACTTTCTCTTCTAGAGGACACTACTGAAGATCAACAATAGTGCAACCTAGTGCGGAGTCAAAGAACTATTTTGTTGGAGAAATTTTTATTTCAAATGTTTGTCTTTGCTAAATTTTTTTTCAGTTATTGTTTACGTTGGCTGTATACCCCTCTCTTTCCCCTTGTTTTGCATTTAACCAATCCTGAATTTCTTTGAGTTATTTCCGACCAATCCGATGTATCTTCCCCCAACTTGGATATGTTTCTGTACCCGAGCCAATAAAAAGTTTGTGGGAGGGTGTTTTCATTCCCCTAACGCCTAGAACCTTCCGCGAGAGGATATAAACTGCTGATTTTAGGGTCTCCGGGCCACTTCTGTTCTATCTTTCAGTGTATAAAGAACATAGCAGGAGGCGGGAAGCGCCTCTTTCCTCGGCAGCGGTCATCAATAAGGTAATGGCCGATTAATAAATTCCTTCTTTGCTAGCTCAGCAGTTTAACTCTCGGGGCGGGTGCGAAGCGTTCCTCCATGTAACCTTTTCCTAAAATGTAACGATCTTTTCTTCTATTCTCTTGTAAGCTGCATATTGGGATAGAGAGTGCTAACCCTCTCGAGCTCCCACTCACATTGTCTTGAGGTGAACTTATTTTCTCAACCTATTCTTCGTTAATGTAAAACAAATTGCTCTTTTCTAAAGTCACCTCGGTAGTATGGGATTAGCCCTTGCATTAGTGGCCTAGAGCCAGATTAGGTTTTTTTTTAAAACAAGTGTATTGGGAGTGCAGATTGCCTCCTCTCAAATTGTTATTTTAGAGGTCATGTAATTGCCCCTTTTCATTTAATAGACCTCAGTAGGTTGGGTATTGTACCCCTGTGTCTATGTCCAGTGAGGACAACTTGAAGGTGGAGATTGGTGTGGCCTGGGAGAGGCTTAAATTTTGAGAGCGAGTGGCTCTTTTGAAAATTGAGTGTTGTATGCCTCGTGGAGGCTTTTCTGTGTAATTTGGAGCAAGGGCTCCTAGGTATGAATGGGGTTTTCTGCCCCTCTGTTAAAACTCGTGTTTGGGGTAAAACTGAGCTGATTGCCCAAGCTGTGTAAAATCAGGGCGCGAAGCCCAATTCCTGTAAATATTGTAACTACCCTTTTTGACTTGCTACCTTGTACCTGCCATGCTTGTTATTTCGTGTTTTTGGAAAGAAAATATAACCTTGTTAAATTTTAAATTAATTTTGCTTTCGTAGCTGGAGACCTATTCACACCCGCACCTTCTTTCACCTCTACCTACCACGGAAAAACTCCGTAACAAGTGGTAGCAGAGCGTGGTTGAATGGGTCTCAATCTAGCCCCTTTTGACGGCTAAACATTGTTTGTTCCGAACTCTAACTATTTTCCCAGTTGCTGGAATTTTTTGAGTTTTTCAAAATTGTTCTGTCACCATGCCCGGCCCTCGCGATGTTCTCCATCTTAACTATTTGCGCAAGGAGGAGTTGATCTACGAATTGACTATTAGAAATGTGCAATCTGGAGGCACGGTTGCAGTAGATACAAACAAGCTTAGAGAGTCCCTAGATTTGCCCATTTCCATCCCCAATTTGGGAGAGAAAGAAATTGACGACTCTCTTTCCACGATCACGGAGAATATTACTGGGCTAGCTTCTGTAGTTAGTTTTTTTGATGAAAATGATCCTTCTCCTAATCAAATTAAGCGTGTGCAAGCTAGGCTATATCATTTTTCGAATAGGGTTAACGATCTGTTGTCTCTAAAGTTGAATGACGTTCAGAAGAAGGAAGCTAGTACGCTGCTTGAAAATATGTCTGAATTATCTAGCAAGGTCACTCAATTGTTAACAGGGGAGGTTCCTCCCAAAAGCGATCTACCCACCACAGTGAATGCAGGTAGTGAGGAAGCGCCTCCCAAGGGAGAAGTTAATAGGATAACCGTTGCTGCTCAAACTATCCCTGCCCCATTGGACAATGAATCTGAACGTCGTGCATCATTGAGTAACATCCGTTCTGAATTAACTTCCTTGCCATTGAAACCTTTACCTACTATGTCACCCGGGTTTAGCAGCTTGCCTCATCCATTGGCAATGTTGCTCAGAGGCATCTCTAGGTTTTCCGTTAATACCACCAGTGATGTAATTTCATTTTTAAGATTTCTAGTTGAATTTCAGGATCATGCCCTTGTGTTTTCTCTTTCTCCATGTCAAATTTTGCAAATTATCTATCCGTATGCTATTGGTATTCTCTCAGATAAAATCGTAAGAGCCATTGCCGAGCAATCATCTATTGAGGATTTCCATGCCCATTTGCTAGCTAACTTCATCCCGGCTAGGGCCAGGTCCTCCCTTATTCAGAAGTACTATTACCGTGTACAACGCTTGGATGAAAACTTGGCTGATTTCATACAGGACATTAAGTTTTATACTAGGGTGTTTGCTCTTCATTTCCCTGAGGATCAGATTGTACAAGCTATTGTGGAAGGGATTTCACCACCCTACAGGTCATATTTGTGTTTCGCGGCGTGCCCGCAAACTTTCTCTGAACTTGAAGCATTGGCCGTCTCAGCGAAAGGAGTTAGATACGCCGATTCTTTGCGTGTCGCGAAAGAACCCCCGCCTTCCTTTAGTAATACTCGGCCTCCACCTCGCCGACCAGTAAATCCCCGTAAATGTTATGCTTGCGGGTCGCCTGACCATCTGCGCAACAAGTGTCCACTGATCAAGTCAAGTGGGACAAGGAATGGAGCCGGGTCATCACAAGGCTGTTTTAAATGTGGGGCTTTCTCACATATCGCCAAGAATTGTCCCAATTCGAATAGCACCCCCTCCTGCTCAACTTCAGGTGCAAATTCCACCTATGCCAATAATAAAAAGTGACTAGTGGCTTCGGCTGAGTCGACTAATCCATCTTCCCGAGACTCAGCCCCGGGTAAGCAGGTTGTAAATTCAGGGAACGAGCAATTTTCAAATTCATCTTTTGAAGGTCCCAAAGAGTGTCTTAGGATTGCGGCGGATTCCCCCGCACCGGTCCCCTTTCTCAAAATTGAGTTAAATAACGAGCCTATAACAGCTCTCTTAGATTCAGGTAGTGTTTGTTCTATTATATCGGCTGATTGGTATTCAAAATTGAAATCTGTTTGTAAGCTTCCTAACTACTGTATTGTTTGTCGGCGATCCAATATGTTTCGGCTAATTCCTCTCCATTAGAAATTCTCGGTTCCTTATATGTCAAAATTCGTATTTTTCAATTCACATGGAAAGTTAAATTGTTTGTGGCCAAGCATTTGTCTTGCCCCATTATATTGGGAGCGGACTTTATTTCTCACACTGGTCTTGTGCTCGATCTTCAGAGTAGGTCTTGCACTTTCAAATTTGCCTCTAATTGTAATATCCCTCTATTAAAGTGTAATTCTGCATCATGTTCTTCTATTTCGCCTACCCAGGATGAGATGTTGTTAGACCTTAGACATCTACCTGAGGAGCAGGCTGATAGTATTCGTAAATTGTGTCAGTCGTTTCCCGAGGTGTTCTCTGATACTCTTGGTGTTACTGACCTGATCGAATACAAAATTGAGGTCACGGATTCGATTCCTGTCCGTTTTCCACCGTATAGGCTATCTCCACCTAAAATGAAGGCTCTAAAAGAAATCATCTATCAGATGTTGAAGGATGGTATTATTAGGCCCTCTAAGTCAGCGTATTCTTCGCCTATTTTTTTAGTCCCGAAACCCCAAGGAGGCTTCAGGCCTGTCATTGATTATAGGGCTCTCAATCGGAAGGTGGTGTTGCAATCTGTGCCCCTTCCTGACCTTCATTCTTGTTTTTCATGGTTTCGTAAGGCCAAGTTCTTTACTATCTTGGACTTGAATCAGGCCTACAATCAAATTCCCCTTGCCGAAGAGTCTAAACACCTTACAGCGTTTGTCACGGACTGGAATTTATATGAATACAACCGCGTGCCTTTCGGGCTCCCCACGGGAGCAGCTGTACTCACTAGGCTGCTAGATAGGGTCTTCTCCGACATCAAATTTGAGTACTTATATCACTACTTGGATGATGTCGTCGTATTTTCAGAGACTTTTGAAGAGCATCTAGATCATCTGCGAGAAGTTCTCGATCGCCTTCGTAAAGCTGGGTTAACTGTTAAGTTGTCCAAGGTTGCCTTTGCTAAGCCCTCTATGTCTTTCCTAGGGCATATTGTGTCACCTGATGGTGTAGCCGTCGATCATTCTAGAACACAGGCCATCCGTGATTTTAAACCTCCCAAGGACATCAAAGGCATCGCCAGGTTTATTGGTATGGTGAATTTCTTCAGGAAGTTTATTCCTAACTTCGCTAATAGAGCGGCGCCCTTAAACCTTCTTCGTAGGAAAGGCATCAAATTCGAGTGGGGACCTTCTCAACAAGCCGCTTTTGAAGATCTTAAATTGGCTCTCTGTAATGCCCCTGTACTTGCTATGCCTGATTTCTCGAAGAAATTCATTGTCCAAACCGACGCGTCGTCGTCAGCAGTAGCGGCAGTCCTTCTTCAAGAGACTGAACTAGGGAGGCGACCCATCGCCTATGCATCTAGGACATTGTCGGCTCAAGAAGCCAAGTATTCCATATATGAGCTAGAAGGTTTGGCAGTCTTATTCGCCTTAGAGAAGTTCCGTCTCTATCTGGAACATGTTAAATTCGACCTGGAGACAGATAATCAAGCCTTAAGCTGGGTCTTAGGTAGGCCGCGTCGTACTGGTCGTATAGCCCGTTGGGCCATCCGTATTTCTGCCTTCCAGTTTGATGTTAGACATATCAGAGGTACCGAAAATGTTGTTGCTGATGGACTCAGTCGTATGTTTTCAAACGACGTTGAGAACTATGAACCGGTCGACTGTTCATCACCTCCCGAGTCCACACTATTTGATGTTAATGCCATCTTAACTGATGCCCCCATGCTCTTTAGGGATATCGAGAAATACCAACATGAAGATCCGACGCTGGCTTCGATAATGGAAACCCTTTCTTCTGGGGAACATGTCGTCCCTTATGTTCTGAGGAATGGTGTTTTATGTTGCCCTTCGAGGCATGACAAGATGATGAAAGTTGTTGTTCCAGCGGTTCTTGTACCTATGATCTTCAAGTATTATCATGAGACCCCATTAGGAGGGCATCTTGGTATCTTTAAAACTCGTGAAAAGATTCGTGAAATGTTCATCTGGAAAGGTATGGACGGTGAAATCCGTGAACTAGTAAAGGCTTGTAAATCCTGTTTGCTTAGTAAACCGACCATGTCCACCAAGGCAGGCCTCTTGTCTTCTCAGCAAGCGTCGCGCCCCATGGAACGCCTGTATATTGATTATGTAGGACCATTCCCCCAGTCAAAGGGTAATGCCAACAAGTTCATCCTTGTGTGTGTAGATGGTTTTACCAGATTTTCTTGGTTATTTCCGACTAAGCTGGCTACCGCTCAGTCTACCATTACTTGCTTAAATTCTATTTTTGCTTCTTTTGGTCCGTGCCAATATATTGTATCTGATAATGCTAAGGCTTTTACATCTAACTTATTTTGTAAATTCTGTTTTGACTTATCCATCTCTCATGTAACTACTTCTGCTTATTACCCTCAACCATCTCTGGCTGAACGGGTTAATCGTAATCTCAGGTCCGCACTTATTGCCTATCATCATGAAGATCATTCCAGGTGGGACACGTCCCTGCATTGGTTAGCTTTTGCTTTGAATTCGGCGGTTCATGAATCTCATAAGTTCACTCCAGCTTCCTTGATGTTCAAGTTTGTTCCCAACACGCCGCTCTCTAACCTTTGGTCTCTGAGTGACATTCTACCCGAGACAATAGATCCGGATAATATTAAAGATCTTTGGAAGAAGGCTAAAGCCAATCTTAAGGTATCTCATGAAAAGGTTAGGGAAAAGTATGATCGTGGACGGAGACCCACCACTTTGAAGGTAGGTGACCAGGTGATGGTCAAGAATTTATTTCCCGCGGGCAAGCTTGCCCCCAGATTTCATGGGCCATGCATCATTCTCGATTTTCTTACGCCGGTTACATTGTTAGTAAGCAATCCAGCCACCGAGAGGATATTTAGGGTTCACCTGTCCCAGGTGAAACCGGTGTAAATTTTGTGTCAACTTGCTTCATATAATTTGATAGGAATATGAAGGTTATATATTTTTTTTGAGTTCCACTCTTAAGGCATTCTGCTCCTTCTATTTTATTTTATATGTAAGCATTTCTGTAAAACATCCCCCGATTTGTTAAACTGCCATCCTGTCCTTGCCACGGCCATTATCACGCTCCCGTCTCCTGCTCCACTACACACAGTGGCTGGCTTAGATGAAATGCCATGGATATCCGCACGCCGCTGGCCCCTCAATCTCTCTACATGCCTGTGCCCTCAAAAGAAACATGATGGTCCAACAATATTCTGCCGCCTAGCTTTAATGTTTCAGTGCCCCCGCAGCCGCGCGGCGCTGTGCCGCGACTGGGTTCGAGGACGGGCCCCCTCGGCCCCAGCGAGGACGACATGTGCACGGCGAGCCGGAGCTCTCCTCCCGGCCTAGGCTGATGTGCGGCGCACGACCTGCTACTTGCCCGCAGCCTGTATTCCTTCACCGCGGGTGCGGCGTGTTTCAACACCACTGCTCCCCTCATAGTGCGGGTGAGCGGTATCTCAGGGTACTTGAGGGGTCCGAGCGGCCTCCTTTGGACGCAAGCTGCAACGGCCGGTCTGGCCATCCAACTTCATCAACCTCAACTACATGGACAGTTACGATAAGCAATGACTACACTCGGGAATTCAACAGCAATATTTGGTGGACATTGCAAAATTTTTCATCACTTTTAAGTATTAAAAGTCTATCTTCGGAATTCTACTTCTACAAACATAAAAAACTTTACTTCATCTGCAACAACAAAATTTTGAAACTAAATCAAACCAAATTAAGAAAATCTTATAATTTTTTTTTGGCAATTTATCTCCATATCTACATCAAAACTTGGACCTTGTTTTCAAACAATTTCATGTGTCACCCCGGGAGGAACTTTTGGGGGGGGAGGTCTGTACCGGGCGGTACACCTCCACTCCGCTAATTTAAAATGTGCGCCAGTTGAAACTCCTCTGCTGGAGGAAGTCTGAACTTTATCTACGCTATTAATTCTCTACTTTCTCAGAAGATGTCACCACGTGGAAAATTTTGAGTTTTTGAACTGTGTCATTTTTGATGTGGTTTTGTTTCGCTTGAAGTGAGAAGTGTGAACTTCCTCTTCTAGAGGACACTACTGAAGATCAACAATAGTGCAACCTAGTGCGGAGTCAAAGAACTATTTTGTTGGAGAAATTTTTATTTCAAATGTTTGTCTTTGCTAAATTTTTTTTCAGTTATTGTTTACGTTGGCTGTATACCCCTCTCTTTCCTCTTGTTTTGCATTTAACCAATCCTGAATTTCTTTGAGTTATTTCCGACCAATCCGATGTATCTTCCCCCAACTTGGATATGTTTCTGTACCCGAGCCAATAAAAAGTTTGTGGGAGGGTGTTTTCATTCCCCTAACGCCTAGAACCTTCCGCGAGAGGATATAAACTGCTGATTTTAGGGTCTCCGGGCCACTTCTGTTCTATCTTTCAGTGTATAAAGTACATAGCAGGAGGCGGGAAGCGCCTCTTTCCTCGGCAGCGGTCATCAATAAGGTAATGGCCGATTAATAAATTCCTTCTTTGCTAGCTCAGCAGTTTAACTCTCGGGGCGGGTGCGAAGCGTTCCTCCATGTAACCTTTTCCTAAAATGTAACGATCTTTTCTTCTATTCTCTTGTAAGCTGCATATTGGGATAGAGAGTGCTAACCCTCTCGAGCTCCCACTCACATTGTCTTGAGGTGAACTTATTTTCTCAACCTATTCTTCGTTAATGTAAAACAAATTGCTCTTTTCTAAAGTCACCTCGGTAGTATGGGATTAGCCTTTGCATTAGTGGCCTAGAGCCAGATTAGGTTTTTTTTAAAAACAAGTGTATTAGGAGTGCAGATTGCCTCCTCTCAAATTGTTATTTTAGAGGTCATGTAATTGCCCCTTTTCATTTAATAGACCTCAGTAGGTTGGGTATTGTACCCCTGTGTCTATGTCCAGTGAGGACAACTTGAAGGTGGAGTTTGGTGTGGCCTGGGAGAGGCTTAAATTTTGAGAGCGAGTGGCTCTTTTGAAAATTAAGTGTTGTATGCCTCGTGGAGGCTTTTCTGTGTAATTTGGAGCAAGGGCTCCTAGGTATGAATGGGGTTTTCTGCCCCTCTGTTAAAACTCGTGTTTGGGGTAAAACTGAGCTGATTGCCCAAGCTGTGTAAAATCAGGGCGCGAAGCCCAATTCCTGTAAATATTGTAACTACCCTTTTTGACTTGCTACCTTGTACCTGCCATGCTTGTTATTTCGTGTTTTTGAAAAGAAAATATAACCTTGTTAAATTTTAAATTAATTTTGCTTTCGTAGCTGGAGACCTATTCACACCCGCACCTTCTTTCACCTCTACCTACCACGGAAAAACTCCGTAACAATTATTATTATTATTATTATTATTATTATTATTATTATTATTATTATTATTATTATTATTATTATTATTATTAAGTTCTTTCTTAAAAGGAATCATCATCTACACGTTGAATTACACTTGTCTTCAGATCTCAGACCTCGTGTGTAACTCCCCTCCTTGCACGAAAACATGTCGCTAGGTTTGGCCACTAAACGTTTCCATTTATTTTTTGAAGCCACCTATCTGGGAAAAAGACTGTGCATTACAGTTTTTTCCTGTGTTAGGTCATGTTGCTCACTTTCTGTTTATCGAGCTACGCGATCTTAACTACTTTGCTGCATAAAAAACGTTTGTCCTGTACGACTGAATGACAAGCATGGTCACTTTCGCAGTTACATGTGCCGTTGAAATAGATACTGTGCAGCATTTTAAGTTTGCTGTATAAAAAAGTAGGTCAAAGTTCGATTTCTTTGTGGTGAATACTGATAAAAGGGATCAATGATTGATCTATGTTGGGTCACCTATCAGTGCGTGTTTTCTCAGAAATATACAGTTGTTTGTACAGCTTAATATTGTTTTTAATGTACAATGTAATAAATCCATAATGCACACAGCCCCTACCCTTCAATGAGCATGTTCTTTGAAAGCAATTGTGTACCAAATAGAGCAACAATTAAATGCCACAATTTCACCATCAGCCGATAGAATATAAGCTCTGAAACGCAATGTAGAATAAAAATTTTGCCTGGTAACAGTATCAGTTATACCACAAAAAATTAATTAACAGTGAAGGATTGTGCCTACATTAAAACTAATACTGCCGAATTACTGAACTTTTACGTATGATAATAAAGGCATATTTTATAAAAATATACAAAAGTTGAAAGCTAGAAAGGCAGGTGGGACTAATAAGATTTCTGGGTTATATTAAAGGCCATGGCTTGGGATATAGTGCTGTATCTGAAATACTTATTTGATTACTGTTTGCATGAAGGAGCGATAACAAATGAATGGGGAGTTACAATAGTAGCCCCAGAGTACAAGGGAAAGGATGATAAACATATTACAGGCCAGTTAACTTGTTGTTTGCGTTGTTTGCAAGCTCTGGGAAAGCATTCTTTCTGATTATATTAGAGACGTTTGCGAAATTACTAACTGGTTTGATAGAAGGCAGTTCATGTTTAGGAAAGGTTATTCGAGTGAAGCTCTGATTGTAGGCTTCCAGCAAGATAGTGCAAATTTTTTAGATTCAGGAGGACAAATGGACTGCATTGTTATTGATCTACCAAATGCTTTTGATAGGGTAGGTCATGGGTTATTACTAATGAAATACAGGGCTATTGGACTAGAAGAAAAAAGAGTGACTGAATGGGTGACTACATTTCTAGAAAACAGAACTCAGAGAATCAGAGTAGGTGAAGTATTATATGACAGACTTAGTACAGTTATTGCGGAAGTTACGTAATGTACCAAATATATTCGTGCTATATCGCCTTCAGACCTAAAACCCAGATATATGAACAAATACAGTAGGCTACACAACATTTTCTGAAGATCCAGCACTTCCATTATGATCATCTGTGGAGCTAGTTTGCATCTCTTCAGAAAATTTCTCAGTTAAAATTTGTCCACAAACATTAGCTGTGCAATATTTGTCCTAATGTTTGCTTATTTGTACAAATTCACAATATAGGCCTACAGAAATATTTTAAGTTATATACGAAGGTACCATACATCATCTTCGCCAACGGGCTCCAGATCTGATCCTACATCAACGTCACGGATATGCTGCTTAGCGAGGCACATTTTAAAATACGAGTATCGCAGTGAAAAATGTAATTTCCTTACCTTGTAGGTTATGAGTGTCTTCTTAGACTTACGGATTACGCAAATAGTATCCATGAAATGTTGAAAAATGATTAGACAGCTCTGTTCTTCATTTTGCGTTGTGATCTATAATGGACAATTACATGGTTCAAGAGGCGAACTTTACCCGTGTTACCACAATATTTGATTTTCCTAGGAAGGACTTTGTAATCATAACGAATTCTTTCGTGATTTTCTGCGTCTCCATCCTTCGTATACGAAGAACTCATCAACATACGCAGGCTAAATTTTCAATCTAATAAAATTCAAGTAGGTCACGCAATGTTCATCATCAGTCAGATCATATGAAAAAGCTTCGAAAATATTAAATATGAATAAAAATATTTGGAAAATTAAATAAAATTCATATATATTTGTCGTCACATGTCATCATTGGGTTTGAAGAGGATATAATTAGCTATCCGTATCACCAATGCCTTCGTGATGTTCAAGCCGTACTCTAAGAAGCGCGCCAAACCCGTCAGCTGATCGATTAGGGCGGTCTAAATGAATGTTATGAATTGTACTTGTGAATGTGATACATAGTAATTGAGAGCATTCTTTAGATAATTGTGTTGCAAGGACCTTACGTATCACTCTCTAGGAATGTATGATTGCACGACTTATTTATACACTTTTACAGTATAATGTACTAACGGTGCATTCTCCTTTACACGTTAGCTTACAAAAATGCGCCTCAGAGGTGTGCGACAGGCTTCGGCAGCCGGCACAATTCCTATCCTTGCCGCTAGATGGGGCTTCATTCATTCCATGCCTGACCCGGTCGAATGACTGGAAACAGGCTGTAGACTTTATTACGAAAATAAACACAACGAAAATATTGTTCTGATGGACTGCGTATCCATATGTGGCTGGGAGGCGTGACCAGTCTTAAGGGAAATAATAGATAGGAAGAGCATTGTTACATTCGCAGTTTTGGCATAGGAGCGACGATATTAAATGTTGGAAAAAGGAAATACGCGTTCAGCTGCATATACTAAATAAAAGAATGGCCGTGGAGCAGCCACGTGTAGTTCCTGGATGATTCATTAGTAAGGCCTTCAACAAAATCAAATGTTCCATCATAAAACACAACATCAGAAACATAGTTTACGGAAGCTTCCCTAACGAATATTCCTTCTTCAGGGAGTAGTGTTCCTGTGACTCAGGAACAGCCAACAGATGTGCTCCCCCCCCCCCCCAAAAAAGAAGAACAATTCTAGAGAGCAACATTTAAAAGTGTTCCGCATGGGAGACAGGCCAAACTGAGAACACAGTTAGCTAACTGATAATGAACTGCAAGAAATGGAAGAAAATTATTCATATTATTCAACTATTTCACATTGGAGTTCACTGGGCTCGGGATCGTAGATTTTACTCTGATTACAGCAGCAGAAGCAATTCTATTTCAATGACTGATGGATTTTCGTAAGGTCAGAGCACTTCTGCGGCTATGGAACAACCTACGTATACGGAATTACATCACTAGAGGAGAGTTGTATTATATGGAATACCGTTTACTTTTGGCAGTACAACTTCTTACCGAAGAAAATTTATACAATATAAAAAATATGGTTTGAAACTTCAAGTAATTAGCCAAGATTCTCTATATTTTTAATTATAAATTGTTAATATCTTCACATCAAAATTGTTTTTTTCAAAAAGTTGCACTTGACGGGTTATACGGAATAGTCGGGTAATATGGAATAGTAGGGTAAATCATATGAAAATAAAATACAACCCCAATAACTTCTTTCAGTTACATTTAAGGAACATTCTTACAGGTGGACGTATAGAAATGTTAAAATAATCGAAATAATAAAACTGGCAATTAACTTAAATGATAATCTATATACATTAAGTATGTCCGGCTCCATGGCTAAATGGTTAGCGTGCTGGCCTTTGGTCACAGTGGTCTCGGGTTCGATTCCCGGCATGATCGGAATTTTAACCAACTTTGGTTAATTTCCCTGACACGGGGATTGTGTATATGTGATGTCTTCATCATCATTTCACATCACGAAGCGCAGGTCGTCTACGGGAGTCAAATCAAAACACCTGTAGCTGGCAAGCCGAACCCGTCCTGGGATCTCCCGGCACTAAAAGTCATACGCCATTTCATTTCATTACACTAATTATTCAAATGAGTTATCTTTTTACAGTCACTTGTTCACTCAGCGACAAAAGACAGATGCAGAAACTGAAATCAATAATTAAATGTCACACACTAAGCTTATTGCAATTAATTTTAAATTTTAATTCATTTTAAATTTCACTTTGAAACTAAAACAATATTTCCCATTGAAACAAAATCAATCTCTCAACCACTACTGATCTGCATTTAGGGCAGTAGCCCAGGTGGCAGATTACCTATCTGTTGTTTTCCTAGCCTTTTCTTAAATGATTGCAAAGAAATTGGAAATTTATTGAACATCTATTTTGGTAAGTTATGCCAATCTCTGACTCCCCTTCCTATAAACGAATATTTGCCTCAATTTGCCCTCTTGAATTCCAACTTTATTTTCATATTGTGGTCTTTCCTAGTTCTAAAGACATCACTCAAACTTATTCGTATACTGATGTCATTCCACGCCATCTCTCCACTGACAGCTCGGAACATACCAATTAGTCGAGGAACTATTTATAGTCTCCTTTCTCCCAAGTCTTCCCAGCCCAAACTTTGCAACATTTTTGTAACGCTACTCTTTTGTCGGAAATCACCCAGAACAAATCGAGCTGCTTTTCATTGGATTTTTCCCATTTCTTGAATCAAGTAATCCTGGTAAGGGTCCCACACACTGGAACCATACTCTAGTTGCGGTCTTACCAGAGACTTATATGCCCTCTCCGTTATATCCTTACTACAACCCATAAATACCCCCGTAATCATGTGCAGAGACCTGTACCCTTTATTTACAATCATATTTATGTGATTACCCCAATGAAGATCTTTCCTTATATTAAGACCTAGGTACTTAAAATGATCCCCAAAAGGAACTTTCACCCCATCAATGCAGTAATTAAAACTGAGAGGAATTTTCCTATTTGTGAAACTCACAACCTGACTTTTAATCCCGTTTATCATCATAACATTGCCTACTGTCCATCTTACAACATTATCGAGGTCATTTTGCAGCTGCTCACAATCTTGTAATTTATTTATTAGTCTGTACAGCATAACATCGTCTGCAAAAAGCCTTATCTCTGATTCCACTCCTTTACACATATCATTGATACATATAAGAAAATATAAAGGTCCAATAATACTGTTTTGAAGAATTCCCCTCTTAATTATTACAGGGACAGATAAAGCTTTGCCTTCTCTAATTCTCTGAGTTCTATTTTCTAGAAACATAGCCACCCATTCAGTCATTCTTTTGTCAAGTCCAATAGTCTCCCATGATCTACCCCATCAAATGCCTTAGATAGGTCAATCGCGATACGGTCCAATTGACCTCCTGAAACCAGGATATCTGGTATATCTTGTTGGAATCCTACAAGTTGAGCTTCAGTGGAATAACCTTTCCTAAACCCAAACTGCCTTCTGTTAGCTTTATGGCTATCACTCTTTCCTTTATTGCAACCCTCCATTCATTTTGTATAGCTCCTTCATGTAAACAATATTCAGATAAGTACTTCAGATATGGTACTATATCCCAACTCATTGTCTTTAGTATATCCCCCGAAACCTTATTAATTCCAGCTGCTTTTATGGTTTTCAACTTTTGTATCTTACTGTATATGCCATTGTTATCATAGGTAAATGTTAATACTTCTTTAGTATTAGTCACCTCCTCTATCTGGACACTATCCTTGTAATCAACAATTACAAATTTTGGTGAAAAGTGGAAGGGTATGTATAGGTAGGCTACTTTAAGGCAGAAACAGTTTCCAAGAAAGATATTCTAGGAATCATAATTGAACAAGGGGAGTGCGTATGCGAGGAACTTCAAAAGGCAGAAGTATTCAGTCAGCAGTATGTAAAGATTGTTGGTTACAAGAATAATGTCCAGATAGAGGAGGTGACTAATACTAAAGAAGTATTAAAATTTACATATGACAACAATGACATTTACAGTAAGATACAAAAGTTGAAAACTAGAAAAGCAGCTGGAATTGATAAGGTTTCGGGGGATTTACTAAAGACAATGTGTTGGGATATAGTACCATATCTGAAGTACTTATTTGAATATTGTTTGCATGAAAGAGCTATACCAAATGAATGGAGAGTTGCTATAGTAGCACGGTAACCATTTAGCCATGGAGCCGGGCAGCAACTACTAAATGGGGTAGAAGAAACAAGAAAGGGCATGGAGGAAGTTGGCATCAATCCAAAAGAAATATTTCATAGAGATATATTTCGAGATAAAATGGACAAATTCAAGGGAAAACAAAATGAAAAGTCCAAGAACATGTGGTCAGAGGAGAGAAACAGGAATCATAGCGAAATGATGAAGAAGTTCTTGGAGAAGGAAAAAGGAGTAACCAGCAAGTCAGCTGTTTACCGTGTTCCAAAGTAGGCCAGAATCGAAGAAAGAAGAAAAGTCCGCCTGTGTGGTGTAGTGGTTAGTGTGATTACCTGCCACCCCTGGAGGCCCGGGTTCCATTCCCGGCTCTGCCACGAAATTGGAAAAAGTGGTACGAGGGATGGAGGTCAACTGAGTACATGGAGGGGGGGGGGTTAGATTCCCTCCTCAGCCATCCTCGAAGTGGTTTTCGGTATTTTCCCACTTCTCCTCCAGGCAAATGCCGGGATGGTACCTAACTTAAGGCCACGGCCGCTTCCTTCTCTCTTCCCTTTCCAACTTCCCATACCCCTACAACGTCCCTGTTCAGCATAGCAGGTGAGGCCGCCCAGGCGAGGTACTGGTCATCCTCCACAGTTGTATACCCCCGACCCACAGTCTCACGCTCCAGGACACTGCCCTTGAGACGGTACAAGAGGGATTCCTCGTTGAGTCCGAGGGAAAAATCAGCCGTGGAGGGTAAGCACATTAAGAAAGGAAAATAAAGAAATTATGTATTATTAGTAGAGACCGGATTTCCATGCAAATGAATCTTTCTAAACACGTATAAGCTGGTTACACTTCAGAAACTTTGCAAATATTCGTTTTATGACTTAACGATTCCAAATAACTGCTCTTTTTCCCTGCATGTTTGCATGTTTTGGCCTTTTTAGGAGAAAATTCATACATACTGCATATTTTGAAGATTTTGGATTTAATAGCGAATGTCTGGACGTTCAGTATTGCATACTATGACATTTCTTCTGACTTTGGCGCATATATAATGTTAACTTGCATGACAGTGGCTTTTATGAATGCTGGTTTGCAGAATTTGTGACTATTATTGAGAGACGGAGCGACTTATTCCTGGCATCTTATCTGACAACCAAAGTTAGTACATAAGGTGCAAAAACCAATTAACAAAGCCCTTATCTGTCTGTTGCTTGAGTAAACATTGACGTAAGCCGGAAGGTCCCACGTCGATCTCCATAATTCTTAAGAATAAGGTGTCCCAGTTATAAAATAAACCGTACATTGTGCGTTACTAAATGATGGCTCATTTTATCGTCTATTTTAGAAGAACAAACCAAAATATGTATCACACTTCTGTGACGCCCCGTTACTGAGATAGCACCTTAGAAAGCTTGGTTTTTCACTGAACCCTCTTCCATTGTTATCCTGGAATTTCCTACCCGGAACTTTCACTCTTCACACGTCTTTGTTATCGCAGCAGGCATTCGTTAGCAGTTATTGAAGACATCATCACCTGCAATCATCGCACGGAGAAGTAGCTGCAACAGCTAGAGCAGGGCCTCTCAAACGCCCAAAATCTCACGTGTGCAAATCGAGGTGCAAGAGCTCTGTGCACTGTGCATCGGTGCCGCTCGGCTTGGTTCGGACCAACGCTTCGTCTCTGGGCTACTCGGCTAAGCTCGGCTCAGCTCGGCTCTACTCGGCGCAACTCAGCTCTGATTTGATGAGCTACGAAGCAAATGCCGTAGAGGGAGACAGGGGGAGCGAGCGAGACAGGCGTGAGAAAGAGAGAGTAAGCGCTATTGCTCCAAATAGAGGAGTGGGGGATCTGCACTCTGGTCAACTAAGCGAAGTCGTCTTTTGCACCGTGCACAGTGCATGCACCAAGCGCATGCACCCTGAGAGTCCCTGAGCTAGAGATAAGCTGAACAAAGTGATCCGTTCAAACTATGATTTCGAATTCGTCAGACTTATAAAAGATGTATTGAGGTGAAAAAGCAAAGACGTACAATTTGACCTCACTTTGTCCCAAATGTCTTCAGTTAAGTATGCACCTGTCGCTTCTTGTGACGTCGAGAGGTAATTTTCTGTGCTTACGAGTGTGCTGACAGATAAACGGATGAGCTTGCATCAAGACAATTTGGAGAAATCAGTTGTTGCACAGTGTTTCAAAAGGACGGTGTTTTGATAGTGCATATTTTCCAGTTTGTGCATGTTTTGCCATACGTTAGCACATGAATGCATGCATATTTTGAGATGTGATAGTGCATAAAATCCGGGCTCTATTTATCAACGATATCACAAAGGCTCGGGAAGTTTCGCGGCCCACCCATCGAGAACAACTGGTTTAGACACAGTAACATGTGAAGGACAATTGATTCGTATATCTACTATGGTCGCCATGGGTCATATCCAAGGTCTCGTGACGAAGATACCGGAGCGATATCTACTGTCAGATTAAAAAGTATGTATACAGTCCGATTCAGCCGCCCCTTCCAATGTAGTTTTATGCAACCCACAATATTTATTCCGTCCTGAAAACATCTGCCCTGCCGATATGCTCTGACAACACAACCGAATATCTTGGTATTTACCGCCTCACAATGATGGGACGCCTTGATGTTATACTAGTATTAAACACTGGAAGACATGCGTGGTGCCTTCTAGATCATATGAACCTGACCAAAGCCTACTAGATACTAGAAGGCCTGGACAGAGAGCCAATTTCTTGCATTAAAAGCGGGGTAATAGTTTTTCTCTTTTCCGCCGTTAGGTTCGCGTTTATGTTCTGTTGTTTGGCGCGAATTCTATGATTACCTGTGTTACTGCAACATGTTTTATGAGAAGAAATAACATATTAAACTTCGTTTTATAAGGAAAGGCCTTATCTAACATGAAATATGAAGAGTTTTGTGGTTTTTTAATTTATTTGGTCTCACGATTTGCAATATATGGATGGTTGCTGAGATGCACTTAACATTTGTTTAGTTATGTGTTTCCAAATTACCGTGAAGGTGGTGGTGGTGATTATTGTTTTAGGAGGAAGTACAACTAGGCAACCATCCTCTATATAACACTAATCAGAGAGAGAAACTGGAAGGGACCAGACACTTCGAAAAATGAAAATATCAGCCAGAGGAAAACAATGGCCACAAAAGACGGGAAAATGAAAGACTCCCTAGCCCTCGGAAACTTAATAGTGTCGGGGTCGGCAAAGAACCAGAGTTGACCAAGGAAGCTCGGATAGGATAGATGAAAGTGATGAGCCTGGCACAAGTAAGTGGAAGAAATGCCAGGACTCAGCTAAGGGCCCCGTGATCGCCACCCACGATCCAAATTTCAGAGTCCCTGGGTCCAATTGCCGTCAAGTTTCTCTTTCCATTCTGTGGGTTAAGGTGTTTTATTGTTGCGTGCCTAACTGCACATCTGATACCGGTACAGCGAAGAAATATACACAGATATAAATTTTCATCTTTTTCCTAAAGGTCCGAGTTTAGGGGACAAATGGAGGCTTGCTGTTTCTCGACAGGGCAGCAGAAAAGGATCTCTTTGGGCTCCTAATGATAACTCCAGAATACGTAGCTTGCACTTTGTCGAATCACATTACAGTGTAAGTACAGTGAGGGGAATTCCGCTCCCCGACAAAGTGCCGTCTTCTTCTTAAAAATGTATTAATATTTATAATGCGGGCGTTTGGATATCTCTGAAAATGTAACCTTGTCCGAAAGCTGAAATTCCTCACCGCTCCAAAGTTTAAAGAGACGTTTCGGTGCCGCGACTGTGATCAAGTACACATCACATACGTTATACTTCAAAAGTTTTCAGGCCTGTTCTTGATACTAATGCAAAGAAAGAGACTAAAGACTGTGATTTATTAAACAATTCAAGAGCAAGTCTCCGAGCAGAAAAGTGTTGAAATTATAGAAATAGGGAAAAATCTTGTGAGTACTTCTATTTAGGCCTATTCCCCTATTCTTTATTCTTGTGCGATAATCAAGTGCTAAATTAAAGAAATATATGTAGTGTAGTGTGTTCTAAGTTGTTTTATATATTTATATCTGATTCACACCGGGCATAATGATAATAAAATGTATTATTTCGCGTTATTGTATGAATCTTCAATATAAGGACATAGACAGAACATGAGAACAACAGAACATAAACGCGATCCAAGCGGCAATCGCCTGAACTACTTTGTTCGCCCAGAAATGTGTCGGCTTGTCCAGGCCTTCTACTATAGCGTAGGCAACGACCTGACACACCGGTGAAACACTAAATTGATATTGTGACCCCAGTAAACCTAATACTTGCTATAAGTTGCCCAGTTTGCCGTACGAAACCGTAGTGTACTTAGTAAAGGCGTGGCGCGGAGTGGGCTTGTATGTCATGTGGGAGGTTCGAGTCGGGGGGGGGGGGGATTAAACATTTTTGAAATATTGGTTTAATACGTACCGCACGCAATGTAAGTTCAATACCCGCTGTCATGCAAATTGTGTCTGAATGAATGTGTTTGTGGCCCTAAGAAGAACCGATTATTTAGCAGGCCGGACACATCAGACCGGAAATAATAGAAACACAACTGTCCTGACAATGGTTTATCGCAGCAAATGCTCGATGTGATGACCGTTTTGGTTTATGCACATTCGGGCCCGGTGTCAAGCGCTGTCTTGCGCGCTGAAGCATTCCAGTTGTAATTGCTCGGCAGGCGTCCGTGATGAGTTGCCGGAGCTGGTCGGGGCTTTTCGGCGCTTGACTGTAAACGACGTTCTTCAAATGTCCCCGCAAGAAGAAGTCTAACGGCGTTAAATCCGGTGATCTGGTGGGCCAAGAACAGGGCCTTCTCGTCCTAACCATTTCCCCGGCAGTTCCTCGTTCAGATTGATACGAACGAGCAAAGTCGAATGTGGTGGAGCTCCATCCTGTTGCAACCCCATCGTCAAACGATCGTGCAAGAGCACATCCTCCAACAGCAGTGGGAGTTCCTGACCCAGAAAGTGCAGGTAGTGTGGGCCCGTCGAATGGCCCTCAAAAAATTAAGGTCCAATCAGGCGATCGCACAAGATCACTCACCATCGTACTTGATGGACCGCCTGTCGCACCCAGTGAGGATTGTCCGGACTCCAATAGTGCAAGTTGTTGCGATTGACGTTCCCATTATTGTGGAAGCGCGAACAAGATATGCGATACGAATGCTGCATCATTGTCCAGCCTGCCTAACATCCACCAACAGAATTCCATTCGAGCTTCGAAATCCCGCCCATGAAGCTCTTAGTGTAGCTCAAGATGGTATGGATAAAATTTATGTTCATGCAGTATTCGCCAAATGGACGGCTGGCTGGTGTTCACCTGCCGTGCAATAGCCCTTTTACTGATGTGTGGATTATTACGAGCTGCCTCCAGAACGGCCTCTTCTGTTTCACCCGATGAAACGGGCCTATCGCGGACTGGTGGCTGGTTGGAAATCATACCTGTTGCCCTTAGGCGTCTTTCAACACGGCGGAATGTCGTAGCAGCCGGGTGTTGCCTGTCGGGATACCGTTCCTGGTACAGACGTAGTGCCTCCCAAGCATTTTATCTTGCTACCCCATAAATGGGGAGCATGTCAACGTATTCCCGTGTGGAAAACATGCCGAATGACAGCAGAGATTATAGTACATTCAGGCCCTAAACAGCGGAGTATGCGCAGGGCACAAGATGAATAACAGCTTCGTTCTACTGTTTCTAGTTGTATATAAAGAATTTGGCAAACGTGGGTCTGTGTTTACTTATTAAAACATCATACCGTAACAAAATTATTTAGACGGTGCAGGATTCGAATTCATATTTGTTCCTTCTGAGCGTACGTTGCACAATATTGAGATATGGCTTCGGCAACGAATTTACGATTAAAAATAAAATGGGATCCATTATACTTCAGACCTTCCACCTTGAAAAAGGGCAGACATCTTCAAATAAGCCAACACATATTTGAAATGAAAGAAAGGTTAAGAACAGGAATATCTGGCAAAGTGTTCATGGGGAAATAGTGTCAATCAGCAACTTTATTCTGTTAAAAACAAAGATTTATTATTTATTTTCTAGTTTTATATAAAGATATTGCATCATGTTTAAGGAAGCAAATGTATACGATTGTTAATTAGGTTTAATAGTATGATTTTTTAACCGTTTAGGCGTTGAGAATTTCGGTTCGGAGGGTCTCGGGTTCGATTCCCGGCCGGATCGTGGATTTTAATCATGTTTGATTAATTTTTCTGGCTCGGTGACTGGGTGTTTGTGTCTGTTCCAGCACTTTCCTCTTCATATTCAGACAACACACTACACTACCAACCACCACAGAAACACGCAATAGTGATTACATCCTTCCATATAATGTTTGCGTCAGGAAGGGCATCCGGTCGTAAAATAGGGCTAAATCCCCATGTGCGACACAGTTCGCACCCCGCGACCCCACAGATGTGGGAAAAGCGGTAGAAGAAGTATTATGCTTCAACCGTACGACATCATATAATTATTTGGTGTATGCATGTTATTTTCAGATGAATTATGACAGGAATGTCAGAAATGGTGAATGTGGATATAAAGCAGGCCTGTCAGAATGTTGTAAACATATTCCTGCATTGTGCTCTTTCTTTAATAGTGAAAGAGATTCCTCAAAAATAACTGTTCTCCAAAAATGGGAAAAATCCAAAAAGTACCTGTAACAACCTATATTCTAAAGGCGAAACCATCCAAGAAATATTTCAAGATAAAGAACTGAAACGGGAGATTTACTCTACGGGAAATAAAACGGAACCTCTTTCTAAGAAAGATTTTCGGAAAAATAAAATACGGCGATTGTACTTTTTCTCACATACTAAAAGAAGAATATGAAAATGAAACTTCTGTAATTTCAAGTTCGATTGTGGAACAGTTGAGAAGTGGAGCAGTTGGACAGAGCAAATAATTTTGTTAATTGTTATCGAACAATGATTGAAAGCGAGTTTACTTATAAATGTATATATATGCCATTTAGTGGTTATATCTATATATATATATATATATATATGTATATATGAAATCTAAAATCAGTCAGCCCGGCCATTCTATCCGGTCGATTTCCTTCATTTTTTAAAAACTGAAAGGTATTCATGCGCAGATTTGTCATCAGGTACTATAAATCACTTAACTTCCGCCTTCCTCAAATTATTTGATTTTTCATTTTTTGTCTCTTTGAAGCAATCATATATTTGGTTATAATTGAGGCACGGAGTTTATTTTGGCCTAAGAACACTCAGTGGATCAAGCTCTTTCATTTCAATTCTTAATTATTCAAATCGGTTGATTCTGAGGAAAGTTATGATTGTACATTCAATTTGATGTTTCATTTCTTCAACATTTTTTCTCCGTGAAGCAATCATATATTTCGTTCTAATTAAGGTACGCAGTTCGTTTTGGTTTAAAAACACTCAGCGGATCAAGCGCTTTCTTTTGAGGTAATAACTACTTAAATTGGTATGTTCTGAGAAAAGTTATGAGTACATTTGTCTCCATGACGAAGATCTTTGAAGGGCTTTTTAACAGTTCGGCGCGTAGTGTTGTTCCAAGGAACGTTTAATTCAATTTCTTTGTGTGATGTATTTTCAAGTGTTTTGATGACATAATATTACGTTCTATTACCACAGCAGATCATGTGCTTTATTCCATTAACTCGAAACTTTGCAAATACATCCGTGAGGATTGTAACGAACAACACCATACTGAGTACATTGCGGGAGGAGCCAGCCGAAAACTGGTAGTTTGTCTAACCTGAAATTTCGAATAACACCAGTAATTTTTGAAATTATGAACTCTAGCGGTGTGCAGCAATTTTATATTGCCACGGTATAAAATTGAAAACAAGCCGGAAATGTGATATTGCATTTCAGACAAGGGAACAGTCGGAGTGTCGGAGTACAAGTTCGGCTCGCCAAGTGCAGGTCTTTTGATTTGACTCCCGTAGGTGACCTGCGCGTCGTGATGAGGATGGAATGATGATGAAGACGACACATACACTCAGCTCCCTTGCCATCGGAATTAACCAATGATTGTTAAAATTCCCGACACTGCCAGGAATCGAACCCGTGACCCCTGTGACCAAAGGAAGCACGATAACCATTTAGTTATGGAGCCGGACGGTTTCACGAATGGAAAAAACGAATATCTGACAGCCAGCACGCTCATAAATTTAAAACATTGTGAGAAGGTGATTACGACTATCTGGTAAGGTCATTCCTTCAAAATAAACATATCGGTTCTCTTGCTGTTAGATGTGGCAGGACCTACGAGCACGTAACTGTGAGTTAGTATTGCTTATCACATAAATGTCCCGTAATTCGTCCAGGAGTCTGCATTAAAGAACAACAACCGGGTTCATGTTGCAGTCCACACTTCGTCTGTGTATTTACATCACTTGTTATCGAGGGACAAGGAAATTCCTGCACTGTTGACATTCTCTTCTATTTCCTATGTCCGACGTTGGCTGAATGGTCAGCGCACTGGTCTTCGGTTCAGAGGGTCCCCGGTTCGATTCCCGGCTGGGCCGGGGATTTTAACATTCATTGGTTAATTCCAATGGCCCAAGTGCTGGGTGTTTGTGCTGTCCCCAACATCCCTGCAACTCACACACTACACATAATAACAATATCCTCCACCATAATATATGAAATGGCGTATAGCTTTTAGTGCCGGGAGTGTCCGAGGGCAAGTTCGGCTCGCCAGATGCAGGTCTTTTGATTTGACTCTCGTAGGCGACATGCGCGTCGTAATGAGGATGAAATGATGATGAAGACGACACATACATCCAGCCCCCGTGCCAGCGAAATTAACCAATTATGGTTAAAATTCCTGACCCTGCCGAGAATCGAACCCGGGACCCCTGTGACCAAAGGCCAGCACACTAACGATTTAGCCATGGAGCCGGAACCTCCACCACAATAACACGCAGTTAGCCACCATGGCAGATGTCGCCCACCCTCACTCGGTGGGTCTGCCTTACAAGGGCTTTACTCGGTTAGAAATAACCACACGGAATTATCATTATTCTATTTCCTATGTCTTACCTTTCTTCTGTTGTACCGCATCGTAACATTATCTACTGCATCCTGCACATGTGTGCGGGGCGATCATTCGTATATATCCTGGGCTATCAGGCTCTCTCGTAGGTATGTCATTTTATGAAATGGTGACTACAAACTCGAGAATGTGTTGTTGGAGTCCACGTTTACCTGTCAATTGTGTCCCTCTTCAAAGCGATAATCCAAGGTTTTCGTCTATTTTCATCCTGTTTTACGTTCGGAAACGAAAAGAATTTAGTTCTGGTAGAACAGTTCTTGTATGTAAAATTACACCCTACGGGAGAACAATTATTATTACTTTTGTTAGAATCACAATCATTAACTTCAGTCATTTCAACTACAATATTTGTCCTCAACTTCTGTGGCGTGTAAAAGCGGCATTGCCGCTAGACCGCCAGACCGCAACACTTGCAACGCGCACGGTTCCTATTGAAAGTTACAGACTTCTATCGACATTGTTTACAGCAGCGATGCGCGTCTGATGCTCTTCGTGAGTGTGCGTTCATCGTTACACTTGTGTTGTATGCGAGAGCAGAACACTTGCTCACGTGCAAGCTCCAAGTGTCCGTGAGGTGGTTGATAAGGCAGGACTGTTGTGGTTTAAAAGATACGAGGCGCGGCGTCTTACTGCGGTAGGAGGTCACTTTCAACAGTATCGAGTAATAAACCTGTATGCATGTACAGTATTTGAATAACTACATTTAAATTCGTGGGCTTATTTTTTTTTTCTGTAGGTGCTAAATGTCTTGATCTGCTGCTAGTATTGGAACACTCTAGCTGCTGCAAGATGGCACGCGGTTGGGAAGCGGAAATGTCCTCATAAAAGGAGAACAGATATTGACTTTTAATCATAATACAGTATGTATTTTAATATGTGTGAAGTTCCTACTATATGAGTTCCTTCTGCTTAATGGAGTAATTACAATTTTTTTAAAATTCACAGTAATATATTAGTGAAAATATGTAGTGAGTTGTGTTATGCGTCCACTTAGTACTAAATATATTTATTTAGAAAATCGTGTAACTAAAAATAGGCAAGGAAAATAAATGAATGAATGATGAATCCATCATTGGTTGAATGTTAGGATAAAATAACTAGCCACCGCGGGCAGGATTCATAATAACGTTATTTGCTTTACGTCCCATTAACTACCGGTATTTTTGCGGGTTTTGGAAGGGACAGGATTCCAACCCAGACCCACTGCTTACTCATCCGCTCTTTCTGTTCCCCACGAATACAAACGGTGTTTAGTAAGAGCGGCGCAGATGCTCATCGCTGGCTTAAAATACGTCACCGGGCGAGTTGGCCGTGCGGTTAGAGGTGCGCAGCTGTGAGCTTGCATCCGGGAGAAATCCCACTGTCAACAGCCCTGAAGATGGTTTTCCGTGGTTTCGCAGTTTCACACCAGGCAAATGCTGTGGCTGTACCGTAATTAATGCCACGACCACTCCCTTCCCACTCGTAGGCCTTTCCTATCCCATCGTCGCCATAAGACCTGTCTGTATCGGTGCGACGTAAAGCCAATTGTAAAAAACTGTCAAAACAGTTTAATGCAAGATCGCTTTTAACGACCTATTATAACGGTGAAATCTAACGGTCCCGACCAAATTTTATATAAACATTGTAAAAAAAGCTTAGTATAAAACGGCGTATTGTTTTTATCATATTTTTGGAGAAATGTATCGACTATAACGCCCAAAGTTTATTTTTGTCACGCGTTTCCCCAAAATGTTTCCTGAAACTAGAGCGAGGATCAGCCGTTGTTTTACGTACGGTACGAACAACTTAAAAACGTACGCCAAAATGTTAAATTAACGTAGCGACAAAGAATCTACTAGCAAGGCTCAGTAGAGCTATACACAATTCTCCATATTCGTACTGCTTGAATGAAAGGAAAACACTTAGGATTGTGATGCGTAGGGATATTTTCCTGTAGAGGCCACAGTATTGGAAACTCAGTACGGGGACGGAACGCGATCACCAAGGTAACGGGGGCCACGGCCAGAAACAGTTGCAAGCTTACAACATCATGTTAGCTTTTGCACATCGGTTCCCGGAAACAACAATGTCCTAGGGATCCTCGGGTTGTACCGTGGTTGAGAGACGTACTGCGTTTAAGTTGCAGCGTTGGGAAGACTGTGTCAGGATTGTGAGCTGCACTTAGTTCCTCATTTTGTGCCATATAAGTAACTTTTTTTTGAAGAGGGATGGTTATGCCACCGAGAAGCCAAAACTATATGCATCTTCGGTAAGTTATAAAAAAGTTTAAAAAATTCTAACTGTAGCAAGACAATCGTGGATGCGTGCCAAAGTTCGATAGGTAGGCCTATATATTTTGTCAAATGTACGGGAACTGATTGGAACCTCAAATGGCACCATCAAAACTATTTTGTAATTGGCGGGCGTGATAACTTCTATCTTCTCATCAGGACGGACCAGTACTACGGTACTATATTCTGTATCCCAGGTTTTGCGAAGGAAAGTAATTGACAATTTGCTTTACGTCGCACCAAAACAGATAGGTCTTATGGCGACGGTGGGATAGGAAAGGCCTAGGAGTGCGAAGGAAGCGGCATTAGCCTTAATAGTTAAGGTAAAGCCCCAGAATTTGCTTGGTGTGAAAATGGGAAACCGCGGGAAACCATTTTCAGGGCTGCCGACAGTGGGGTTCGAATCCACTACCTCCCGGTTGCAAGCTCACAGCTGCGTGGCCCTAACCGCGAGAGAAACTAATAGGACAAGGTAAACCCTACCTACCATATGTTGTGACATGTATTTTTCTTTACAACTAACAAAATATCTGTACCCATACGCTTTACATTCTATATTTATGTATTTATTTGTTTATTTATTAGTATCTTCTGTACAGTGGCAAAGTTAGGGCTCCAGACCCCCTCGTACACTTAGCCACATACTAATCAGAATCTTAATAAAATACTGAGATACTTAAAATAGTTAAAACTACATAAATTAATAGATTTGAAAATAAATGTAAATAAATTACTAACTAAATTAATATTAAAACTAATTAATATTAAAAACTCTTAAAAATGACTAACCCTCAGGCACGCATACATTCAACCATTCAGTCAGCTGTCCTCAGCAGGTAGTCTCGGCAGGTGACATTAAATCGTGATTTAAAAAAAGCTAGTTTCTCTGACCTGAGCTGGCTGGGTATTCTATAATCTGGCGACAGTCGCCACAAATGATCTATTAATTTTATTTGTGCGGTGCAGTGGAATAGAAAGAATGAATCTAGAACGTGTATTTAAGTGAATTGATGATAAAAAGATGAATTTAGAAGAAATGTACAGTGACTGACTTTCAGCTACCACTCTAAACACCATCGTTGAAGTGTGTACCTGCCGACGTTTGTCAGACATCACCCATGAGACAGCCTGATAGTATGAGGTGATATGAACATCGTACCCGATATTGTAAATGAATCGCAGGCAGGAATTCAGTGCTCGTTGAAGTTTAAGTGTTTCTTCTCCCGCCATGTCAACTAAAAGAACGTCACAATAATCCTGAATAGGGAAAATGAGTATCAGTATTAGTTTGGCCTTTAGCTAAAATGGAAATACATTCCTCTGCCGTTTAAGAGGGTGCAGAACTCCAAAAATCTTTTTACGTATTTCTTTCGTGTGATCAGGCCGATCAACTGTTTCATTCATTATTATGCCGAGATTTTTAACTGTTTTACTGTAGGGAATAATGTTACAATTCAGTAGGATAGGCGGGATTGCTACATTGTTTGAGCAGCTCAGTAATTTTCGTGATCCAATTATGATTGCCTGAGATTTTTCGCAGTTTAGTATAAGAGAGCTTCGTTGTGCACATACACTGAGTCGTCGGAGGTCATTGTTAATATCTTGTCTTGCTGTGTCGACATGTTTGAAGATCGTCAGCGTAGAGGTGGTGTGTGTTATTTCCTGTCACAGATGGTATGTCATTGATATAAATACTGAAAATTAGGGGCGCTGGAATACTGCCCTGTGGGGCAACATTAAGTTTCATTTTCCATTTAGAGGCCTTGTTACACGTTGTTGACGGTTATTCAAATAAGAACTAAAAACCTTGAGCGCAGCCAGGTCGAAGTTTAACAGTTCCATTTTCTTTATCATAGACGAAATTACTATAGTTTCAAAGGCGCTACTGAAGTCAAGAAGGATAAGTATAGTTGAGCAGTCGGTTACTCCAATAAAAACTAAAAACCTTAAGCGCAGCCAGGTCGAAATTTAGCATTTCCATTTGCTTTATCATACAGTAGTTGGAATTACTATAGTGTCAAAGGCGCTACTGAAGTCATGAAGGATAAGTATAGTTGAGCAGTCGTTTGTCCATAGCGTTTCTATTGTCTTCAGTGCTGTCGTGGTACTGTGACCCTTCTTAAATCCAGATTGCAGATGGTCCAAAAGAGCACTTTTATTTAGGTATTCCAGAACTTGCTCGTATACTAAACGTTCAAAGGCTTTAGAAACCGCAGGGAGTATGGACATAGGACGATAGTCAGAGGGTGATTGTGGGTCTAACCTATTAGGTACCGGTATAATATTGGCTGTTTTCCAGACAGTAAGGAAGGTTCCGTTTAGTAAACAGTAGTTCGGAATGTGCGTCAGTATAGGCAGGACAGCACCCATAATGTTATGTATAAAAGTACCTAATAGGAATATCATCTACACCTGCAACCTTTGATTTAATCGAGTACAAAGCCTTTTTAACCTGATTTTCTGTGCCATTGTGAAATGTGAATAGTGTATTGGCTGGAGAGGAGGGCAGTGAGTCGGTGCAATTAATTGGGGTAGGATTAATATTTATTCTACTAAAGTAATCGTTCAGTTCATCAAGTGGAATGTCAGGAGTTGTCTGTCTCTGTTGATGTTTTCTTATTCCCAGAGCCCTAAGTTGGTCCCATGCGCGATTAGAATTAAAGTTGTTGGCTAAATTCCGGAAATTTATATTTTTTTTATTTCTGATTAACTGCTTTGTACGATTTCTTAAGATGCGGTAAGATTTGAAGTATGTGCCATCTAGGGTTTGTTTATAATGTCGAAATAACGAGTCACGGTGGGCCATCATTCTTTTGGCTTCATCATCTAGCCATGGACAAGAAGGGCAAGAAACCTGTATTCGACGAGTGTGTGTGCATTTCTTTGCCGCATTATTTGTATAAAATTTCACTTCTTTATTGCTTATCACATGACCATTATTATAATAACATTACCGTAGTTATTCGAAACCAGAATATTACACCTTTACTCAAACTGTTTATTCTTGCATTCATTTCACTTGTACTCGGAATATATGAAATGCTGCAGTTATTTTGGGATGGGAGTAATAGAGGTAGCGGGGAGGGGGCGGGTTTTGTCCAAGGAGTCCAGACACCCCAGGAGTTTTAACGAATGTACTTTTATTGGGCATTTTATATATAATGCATATTAATATTAGCTTCCGGAGTCCGACTCATTGGCTGAATGATCAGTGTTGAGGTCTTCGGTTCAGCGGGTCCCGGATTCGATTCCCGGCTGGGTCGGGGATTTTAATCGCGTCTGATTAATTCTTCTGGCTCTGGGACTGGGTATTTGTCCCAACACTTCCCTCTTCATATTAGACAACATACTACACTACCGACCACCAAAGAAAGACACAAGTGATTACATCTCTCCATATAGGGTTGACGTCGGGAAGGACATCCGGCCGTAAAACAGGGCTAAATCCACGTGTGCGACACTGTTCGCACCCGCGACCCCACAGATGTGGGAAAAGCGGAGGAAGAAGAAGAAGATTACTGTTAGCTTCCGGAATCCGCACGAATCCGCCACTCTTACTTGGATCCAAGGACACTCATTTCCTTTTTAGGTATTCTATACCACACAAATTCTGGAAGTTTGGACATGTATCAAAATAAAATTCTGAATGAATGGGCCCCCTCCAAACTAAAATCCTGTTGTTGTTTTCAGTAGATTGTATAGTCGGGCCCACAAAGACCAACTACAATATATCAGACCTTAATGCAACTATCGATATTAGCTAAAATGGTTTGTTCACATTGTACTATTGTAGATGGTCTTGGGCCCACGAGACTTGAAGTCTGACGTTTAGTGCCACCGTCGAGAAAAAGTTGACTAACGCTGCTCGAAAATGATCTCTTGCTAATGCAACAACAACAGAGATCCCACATTTAAGGATGCTATCTCCACGTGGGTTGGCCTGCTCTCAGCCACTTTTGTGATATTATTCGGAGCAGTACTGTGCTAGCTGTGTTAGTTGTTGGAGGTTTATGTAATAATTGAAGTGTTTGTTTCCTGAATATTATCTTCGTTGTTAGTTTATTTTTTGTAAGTTAATCAGTGGTTAGTTGTACAGTTCTATTCTCTAACATGCGCATTTGTTGAGGTTATTGTCAGTTTAGTGAATATCAAATCTCATATTTATCGGCAATGACGTGTTCTGCCTTAAATGCCGGATTTATTAGCATGGTCTTAGGAGCGGGTCAAAGTTTATTGAATTGCATTAGGTCGACATTTCATCCGGTATGAAAGAGTGATATGACGCAGATTGAGGTAACTATGACAACGCAACGTACTTCGTAGTTACTGCTTTCGCCGTTCAAATGTCAGACTTCAACTCTCGTGTCTGTTAAATAGTCAAGGCAAGCATCGCTGTGAAGATTTCGCAAATGAAAGGGAAAGTGTTTAGTGTTGAAGAAAAGTCTCACATAATAAGGCGATTACAAAATGAGGAAACAAAGGAATTGTGTGTATCGTACTCAACGATTTCTACAATCTGGAAGGAAGGAGAGAACATCTCATTTATTGGCCACTAGTACGTAAGCCTGTCTTCGACAGTCGAAAGCAATTAGAAATTTCCTTAAAAACCATTCATATTCTTCCACATTTAGAGTTTCCTTAAGCGCAATAAGGGGACCACACCTTTAAAAAATCACAATCACCTCCTCCATACTTCACGGTTGGCCCTACGCATGATTACAGGTAATGTTCTCCATGCATTCGCCGAAACCAAACCGTTCCATCGGATTGCAACAGGGTATAGCGCGATTCATCACTCCTAATCACTAGTTTCCAGTCATCCACTGTCCAACCTCAAGCGCCGCTTAGCATTGGCTACAGAAATGTTTGGCTTATGAACAGCAGATAAACCCCCGACGCACAGTCGTTGCGCTGGCTGGTCTTTTGGTAGCACTTTGGAACTGTAGAGTGGTTCTTTCCGCTGATTTCTTGCAATTTTCTATAACCATCCTCCACAGTGCTCGACGGACCCTGTCCGTCATTAAATGAGGTCTGCCCTGTCTTAGTTCAGCTGCCGTTCCCACTTCACAATCACTTCACCAACAGTCGACGTGCGCAGCTTTAGAACGGTTGAAATGTCCCTGATGGATTTGTTACTCAGGTGACATCCAATGACTAGTCCTCGTTCGAAGTCACTGAGCTCTCCTGACTGACTCATTCTCCTGTTACTGCTGACAACACAATACTCCTCGCGTCTTTTTATACTGACGGGTCTAGGGTTCTATTCCGCCTTACATAGGGGTGTCCGAATACTTTTGGTCTTGTTGTGTAATTGTGTAGTCCATATTGCACACGATTAGACTTAAATGAAATAGTATAATATTCTTTGACAACAATTACATATCACCCTTTCACCACCTTATGATAGAGTCTAAGCTCTGAAACATGTTGTGGAATACAGCTGAATAAAAATTGTGACTGGTAACAGTTTTAATTATTTAACTAGCTGAAACCCTAAGATGTCATTCTGAAAGAATTTAATTGTATAAAGTCTACCTGTTCAATACACGTTTTCCATTTGATAAACTATCTGTTTATAAAGCTGCATAGTTGTTTAAAAAGCTACATAGGACATGTTTAGACCTAGCGTAGCCTAGAGCTAAAATAACATAAAGAAAAAAAGACATATAACAAAAACAGTGACATATAAACCAATTCGAAATATAATACAATCAACAAATACAACGGAAGTCTATGTTAAAAATGTACATAGATTCAAACTTGGACAAATTTAGTTGTAGGTGTGGGTCCAACCGTACTGGTTGGCTGGAGGAAATACTTATAAAATGTGAAGACTGTTACATGTTGTTCTACGGTATTTGTCATGCTTCTGGAAACGGACTGAAGTTTTGAAAAATCCGTTACATTTCTTCACGTAGAATACAAGTATAGCCAGGATGTCCTCTTTCCTCCAGCCCTGTGCTTGTGTAGATCAGGTTGGGACGGTCTTTACCTCCAAACCTCCAACCAATATTGTATTAAGTAGTTGGACCCACACTTACAACTAAATTCGTCCAAGTTTCAATCTACAGTATTTACATTTTTAACACAGACTTCCATTGTATTTTTTTGAGAGTATTTTAATGTTGAATCTATGTACATTTTAAACATAGACTTCCATTGCATTTTTTATTGTATATTAGCTCGAATTCTTTTATGTATGTAACACTGTTTTTGTTATATGCCTTTTTTCTTTATGCTATTTTAGCTGATGATGACCTCTAGGCTAGGTCGAATCATGTCTTATGTAGCTGAAATCCATCAAAACGTGACGGTCATTGGGGTAAATATTTATTGAAGGATTTCCTTTATATACGACATGTGTTGTACTTTATACACTGACTGACAGTGACAATGCAACACCAAGGAGGAGTGGTTCGAAAGGGATGAAAGTTAGGAAAAAAAAACAGAGACGGCACGGACGAATAATTGATGTTTATTTCAAACCGATATGCAGGTTACACAATGCGCACGGCATCGACTCAGTAGGATGTAGGACCACCGCGAGCGGCGATGCACGCAGAAACACGTCGAGGTACAGAGTCAATAAGAGTGCGGATGGTGTCCTGAGGCATGGTTCTCCATTCTCTGTCAACCATTTGCCACAGTTGGTCGTCCGTACGAGGCTGGGGCAGAGTTTGCAAACGGCGTCCAATGAGATCCCACACGTGTTCGATTGGTGAGAGATCCGGAGAGTACGCTGGCCACGGAAGCATCTGTACACCTCGTAGAGCCTGTTGGGAGATGCGAGCAGTGTGTGGGCGGGCATTATCCTGCTGAAACAGAGCATTGGGTAGCCCCTGAAGGTACGGGAGTGCCACCGGCCGCAGTACATGCTGCACGTAGCGGTGGGCATTTAACGTGCCTTGAATACGCACTAGAGGTGACGTGGAATCATACGCAATAGCGCCCCAAACCATGATGCCGCGTTGTCTAGCGGTAGGGCGCTCCACAGTTACTGCCGGATGTGACCTTTCTCCACGCCGACGCCACACTCGTCTGCGGTGACTATCACTGACAGAACAGAAGCGTGACTCATCGGAGAACACGACGTTCCGCCATTCCCTCATCCAAGTCGCTCTAGCCCGGCACCATGCCAGGCGTGCACGTCTATGCTGTGGAGTCAATGGTAGTCTTCTGAGCGGACGCCGGGAGTGCAGGCCTCCTTCAACCAATCGACGGGAAATTGTTCTGGTCGATATTGGAACAGCCAGGGTGTGTTGCACATGCTGAAGAATGGCGGTTGACGTGGCGTGCGGGGCTGCCACCGCTTGGCGGCGGATGCGCCGATCCTCGCGTGCTGACGTCACTCGGGCTGCGCCTGGACCCCTCGCACGTGCCACATGTCCCTGCGCCAACCATCTTCGCCACAGGCGCTGCACCGTGGACACATCCCTATGGGTATCGGCTGCGATTTGACGAAGCGACCAACCTGCCCTCTCAGCCCGATCACCATACCCCTCGTAAAGTCGCCTGTCTGCTGGAAATGCCTCCGTTGACGGCGGCCTGGCATTCTTAGCTATACACGTGTCCTGTGGCACACGACAACACGTTCTACAATGGCTGTCGGCTGAGAAATCACGGTACGAAGTGGGCCATTCGCCAACGCCATGTCCCATTTATCGTTCGCTACGTGCGCAGCACAGCGGCGCATTTCACATCATGAGCATACCTCAGTGACGTCAGTCTACCCTGCAATTGGCATAAAGTTCTGACCACTCCTTCTTGGTGTTGCATTTGATTTGTCAGTCAGTGTATTTTTACAATTTTCTTTTGTTGCCCGACATAGAGAGGTCTTTCGGCGACGATGGGATAGGAAATGGCTAGAAGTGGGAAGGAAGCGACCGTGATATTAATTAAGGTATAGCCCAGCATTTGCATGGCATGAAAATAGAAAACCACGGAAAACCATCTTCAGAGCTGCCAACAGTGTGGTTTGAACTCACTATTTCCTGAATTCAAGTTGATAACTACGCGACCCAAACCGCACAGGCACTTGCTCGGTGCATTCTTTGTACAATTACTTTTTGGCAGAATTGCAACTCTAAAATATCGCTCACTTGACATTGCAACATTTAACAGGCCATGGTTGAAAACTGGCTGAGGTAAACAGAGACCTTCACATCTCTCACGTTTTAGTGATCATGATACAAAATGCCGAGCGAATTGGAAATTGATGCCGTGTGAAAGAAAATTAAAGTGTTTTATCGGATGTTGTTAATCAATTCCAGGCTCTCCGTTCAACCTTATATCCACTTACTGTGTTTCCAAATCTTAACAATTTTCGTACATCCTTCTTAGAATTAGGCCCTAATATGATTCCGTTTAGGAGCCGTTGGGAAACGTTCCGATTTATAAGGAGCTCAACTATTGCTCCAATCTATATATTAAAAATTTTTTGTGAAAAATAAAGTTAGTCAGTCCGGCTATTCTATCCGGTCGATTTCCTTCATTTTTCAAAACTGAAAGGTATTCATGCACAGATTTGTCATCGGGTACTATACATCATTAAACTTCCGCCTTACTCAAAGTATTTGATTTTTTCAATTTTTTGTCTCTTTGAAGCAATCATATATTTCGTTCTAATTGAGGTAGGGAGTTTGGTTTTACCTAAGAACACTCAGTGGATCAAGATCTTTCATTTCAGCTCTTAACTATTCAAGTTGGTTGATTCTGAGGAAAGTTATGACTGCACATTCAATCTGACGTCTCATTTCTTCAACATTTTTTCTCATTGAAGCAATCGTATCTTTCGTTCTAATTGAGGTACGCAGTTCGTTTTGGTCTAAAAACACTCAGTAGATCAAGCCCTTTCTTTGAGGTAATAACTACTTAAATTGGTAGATTCTGAGAAAAGTTATAAGTGCATTTGTCTCCATGACGAAGATCTTTGAAGGACTTTTTAACAGTTCGGCGCGTAGTGTTGTTCCAAGGAACGTTTAGTTCAATTTCTTTGTGTGATGTATTTTCAACTGTTTTGTTGACATAATATTACATTCTATTACCACAGCAGATCATATGCTTTATTTCATTAACTCGAAACATTGCAAGTACATCCGTGAGGATAGTAACGAACAACACCATGCTTTGTACATTGCAGGCGGAGCCAGCGGAAAAATGCAAGTTTTTAGAATAAGAATATTAGAAGGAATTCAAGAATTATGCAGGGATATGAAGTAGCTAGCTTTCACCTTCAGTATTGATCTGTTGACGCTGGTGTATGGTTTTGAACTACCGGGTATAAGCCCAATTACTTTCAAATTAATTAATATGGCAACCTTCGAGAAAATGATGTCATCTCTCGCAGAAGTGAACGTTTTGCTATAAATTTCAATCACGATATAATCATGTGCTAAAATTCTGGCTTGCAGTTCAATAACATTTGATACGTCACCATCTACAGAGAGGCAGACGCCGTTATCGATTTCTTGCGAAATAATAATAATAATAATAATAATAATAATAATAATAATAATAATAATAATAATAATAATAATAATAATAATAATAATAATAATAATAATAATAATAATAATAGCGAGTTACATTTTTATGTGGTTTTGGCGCATATTTTTATTTAAGCGGCATGTTTTGAACAAGGGTCAAAGAGGAGATTATTTAATACAAGTATAACTAAATAATTGCTTGGCGAGAGGCATGTAGCAAAAAGGTTTATGAAATCTCCCTCAAGAACAAAAATGTTTCCACCAGAAAGAATGGAATGTCATTTCCTATGATATATTTTAGAAGACGATTCACACACTTTAATGCATGACTGTTTGCCATTGGGGCTTTATCCCTTATTAAGCCGTGCTAATCCAATATCGTCAGCTGCTTTGAAATTTAATTTCAATCCAGACATCGAACTCTCATTTAAATTTTGAGGAAAGGTGAGTGTAATGTGCACTGTTCATCTGCTAGGAAGCAAACTAGCGACTGTCCCTGTCCGCGAACTAAAGCTGACCACATGCGTGCCTAACCCCTTCCATCTCCCCTATCGTGCCACCTGCTCAGCGCTCTCACGATTCATACGGTCTTGAACGTATTGACCAGTGAGAATGCCACATTCTTCTTTAATAATTTTAACATATACGGCAAATTTTTATGTTTTTAGAGACACTGCAAATCTAGAGCCCAAGAGCTTTCGTCACAATGCTTTACGATGTCAGTCGGCTCAGCGGTTTTCCCGAAACCGATGTTACAAAAATCAGCCTAGTATTATAAATATATAGATAATGATTAAATTAATTAAATTAAATTTTACTTTTCATTATTTAATTCCTCCCTTATAGTGACTATGATTGACCCTAACTGACTGCAGATCCTTAAACCATTATCTGTTACTAGAGTTACGGCAGTAATCATAGCACAGAGAACATACCTCCGTGTCTTCTGGAAATAATCAAGTTGTTACGAGACTTATACTAAAAAAGATGTGATATTTATCACGGTGAAGATCTCGACCTCGCTTCGATCTACTCACCGTTGATAATTACCTGTCGGTTAGAAATGTGTGGGTGGTACCGACAGTGAGATAAAAGATGTTCCTCCCTAACCTTGTACAGCGCAAACTCTTCTCGACAATGGCTTACATCATCGTTTGACGTTAAGTAAGAAAACATGATTGCCACTTGTGCCATTGACAAAAGATTCAAGCATGACCTGAATCTCTAAGTATCATATTTTGAACAATAACATTTGATGATTAATGTATTTTTTGTAAAAACCACCATGGCACAAATAGGCAGCAGTTGTCTCGTCACTCCAAAGCCTTAATGGTCTGTTGCGCACGGGCTTTTATCTTAAATCAATAATCAACACCATTACCATAGTTAGTATTCTTAATCTTCTTCTTATTACTGTAATGGTTAGTCCATACCAAAGTCAATGAACAATGTTAACGAAACAAAGTTAATAAACAATGTTAACGAAAACATTTCTCAAGATGTTAATAAACTTTTGTTAACAAACTTCTTTAACATTGTGTCCACACCAAATAAACTTTTGTTAACAAACTTCTTTAACATTGTGTCCACACCAAAATATCTGTTTGTGAGGTTACAATAGATAGGGTCAGGAAGAAGAAAATACTTACAGCTGCAGCTTTCATTATTTTAAGGAGTGCAATTAGAGAGAAGCGCAGACGCAAAGTGTGGCAAAGAAAAATATTGGAAAAACGTTTAGAATTAAGTTTGGAGAGGACACTTAGGCCCAGGTCAGAACTTTTAATACATGATGCAGCAGGCTTTCAAAACTTTCTGAAAATGTCCCCACAAGACTTTAAGTTCTAGTTGACAGTAATTGGGCCAGAAATTGCAAGAAATTATACAAATTATGGGAATGTCGTCTCCAATAATGTTAGGCTAAGTATAACTTGAAGATTCCTAGCAACTGGTGATGCCTACCAAGGATCATGTAAAAGAAATACTCCTACACTTCACTTATGTGTTTGTATGGTGTATACGAGTTGCTTGCGATTCGACAGTCGATTCCAAAAAATAAAGACGAATTTGCGTGTTCTAATTGCGTCGTTGCGCATGTGCGAACCGAAATGTTAATGAAAAGTTTCATTCACAAAAGTTAAAGAAATTTTGTTTATCAACATGCACGAAAAGTTAATGAACATGCTATTTTTTTTTTTTTTTTTTTTTGCTAGTTGCTTTACTAGTTGCTTTACGTCGCGCCGACACAGATAGGTCTTATGGCGACGATGGGACAGGGAAGGGCTGGGAGTGGGAAGGAAGCGGCCGTGGCCTTAATTAAGTTACAGCCCCAGCATTTGCCTGGTGTGAAAATGGGAAACCACGGAAAACCATTTTCAGGGCTGCCGACAGTGGGGTTCGAACCTACTATCTCCCGAATACTGGATACTGGCCGCACTTAAGCGACTGCAGCTATCGAGCTCGGTATTTTGTTTATTAACAGACAGAAATGTTAATGAACATTGTTCATTAACAATGTTTATTAACAAAGTTCACGAAAACATCTTGGTGTGGACGCACCTTCAGTAAACTCGTGTCCTCATCGCGAGGTGGTGCAGCTTTTTCCAGGCACACTCCCAATGGAGGTGAGCTGCATATACCATTTGAACCACACACCAGAGCTGCCATTCTTAAATCTCTGGCAGTACCGCGGATCTAACCCGGGCCTCCGGTGATTGCAGTTATTAGTTCTAACCGTTAGGCTACGGAGGTGGGTATATTATTATTATTATTATTATTATTATTATTATTATTAGCCTCCGTGGCTCAGGCAGCAGTGCACCGGCCTCTCACCGCTGGGTTCCGTGGTTCAAATCCCGGTCACTCTGTGTGAGATTTGTGCTGGACAAAGCGGAGCCAGGACAGGTTTTTCTCCGGGTACTCCGGTTTTCCCTGTCATATTTCATTCCAGCAACACTCTCCAATATCATTTCATTTCATCATTCATTAATCATTGCCCCGGAGGAGTGCGACAGGCTTCGGAAGCCGGCACAATTCCTATCCTCGCCGCTAGATGGGGGCTTCATTCATTCCTGACCCGGTCGAATGAAAACTGGAAACAGGCTGTGGATTTTCATTTTTCATTATTATTATTATTATTATTATTATTATTATTATTATTATTATTATTATTATTATTGTACCGGTTGGTACACCTATACTCCGCACATTTGAATTTTCCGCCTTAAAGTACTCCTCTACGCTGAAACTCTGAACTTTAAAACTGAATTAATTCAACCGTTTATCAGAAGATGTCAATGTGTTAATTTTGAATTGTTTTTGTTTACTAATTATCAAGAAGTGTGGACATTCTCTCACAGATGTCTCTACCAAAAACTATGATCATGCACCCTGGTGCGAAGTGATGGAATTTTTCTTGGAGATATTTTATACTCATAAGTTTTCCTATAACTAAATTTCGTTCTTTCATTTGTGGGTTGGCAATATAAATCTTTTCTTTCCGCCAGTTTTGAAGTTAGCCAGTCAATAATTTCTGTCATTAATTTTCAGCCAATTGTGTCTTTCTTCCCCAATTTTTGATGTGTAAATTTTAGTTAGCCAATAAACGCCTGTGGGTGTGTCTTAATTATTCATGAAAGGTCTCGAATCTTCCCCGAGAGTATAAAAACTGCTGATTTTCCTGGCTCTCAGCCACTTCAACAACATCTAGCTTAGTGTATGGAAGTATAGCAGGGGGCGGGTAGCGCCTGTTCCTTCGGGCAGCAGCTCTTCAACAAAGGTATTGGGCTTTTAACATCTTTATTTCTTGCTAGCTCAGCAGTTTAGCCCTCGGGGAAGGTCCGAAACTTTTTCAATGTAACCTACCGCTCTAAAAATGTAACTTAGTGCCGGCTTATGTAAAAATTTCTTATTACTTTAACTGTAAATCGGGATAGAGATTGCTTTACCCTCTCGAGCTCCCCTTCATTTTGAGTTGAGGTGACTACGTTTTCATAACCGATTTTCTACTCTTAATGTATTAAAATGTTCTTATACGAGTCACCTCCCTAGTTTGGGAATAGCCCCTGTATCATCGGCCTAATGCCCCTTAGGTTTTATAAGGTTTCATGTAGGAGTGCAAGCAACGCCTCCATTCACCTTGGTATTTTGGGCCATTTAATTAATTTGTTCTTTTCCACTGAGGCCCAGTAGGTTGGGTACGAGATACCCACGTTTCATTTGATGTAAGCGGTGCCTTGATGGCAATTTGTGTAATAGTCTGGTATCGCCTTTAATAGGCTTGAAAAATTGGGAGCGGCTCAGCTCTTTCTTGTGTTTGAAAAATGCCTCTGGGAGGCTTGAGGTTAAAAGTTGGGAGCAAGTGCTCCTTGAATGAAGGGATTTTCTGCCCTTTGAATAAATGAGTATACCTTGGTAATGTTGGGCTAGTAGCTCAAGGATTGTGTAACTGAGGCTCGAAGCCAGAACTTGTAATGATCCCCTAAAACTTGTGCTTTCATGCTCTGGTTTATAAATTATACCTTGTACCTGATTTTGGCTTGTTGATTTGTTACTTGTTGAATTTTGAAAGTCTATATGAAAACTGTTAAGTTCTGAAAATATAACCTTTATTGAAATTTTAATTCATCTTTCAGCTTTGTACTTAGACCCATTCCAGCCCGCACCTTTTCACCTCTGCCTTCCACAGATAACTCCGTAACAATTATTATTATTATTACATACATTAATACATTATCATTATATACTGTTGTGCCCTTCAGCGTTCAGTCTGCAAGCCTCTGAGAATTTACTAAACGTCGCCACAATCCTCGATTTGCAACGAGTGTTGTGGCCTCATTTAGTTCTATACCTCTTATCATTAAGTCGTTAGAAACCGAGTTTAACCATCGTCGTCTTTCTCTCCCTCTACTTCTCTTACCCTCCATAGCAGAGTCCATTATTCTCCTAGGTAACCTATCCTCCTCCATTCGCCTCACATGACCCCACCACCGAAGCCGGTTTATGTGTACAGCTTCATCCATCGAGTTCATTCTTAAATTAGCCTTTATCTCCTCATTCCGAGTACCATCCTGCCATTGTTCCCACTTGTTTGTACCAGCAATCATTCTTGCTACTTTCATGTCTGTTACTTCTAACTTATGAATAAGATATCCTGAGTCCACCCAGCTTTCGCTCCCGTAAAGCAAAGTTGGTCTGAAAACAGACCGATGTAAAGATAGTTTCGTCTGGGAGCTGACTTCCTTCTTACAGAATACTGCTGATCGCAACTGCGAGCTCACTGCATTAGCTTTACTACACCATGATTCAATCTCACTTAGTATATTACCACCCTGGGAGAACACACAACCTAAATACTTGAAATTATCGACCTGTTCTAGCTTTGTATCACCAATCTGACATTCAATTCTGTTGAATTTCTTACCTACTGACATCAATTTAGTCTTCGAGAGGCTAATTTTCATACCATACTCATTGCACCTATTTTCAAGTTCCAAGTTATTAGACTGCAGGCTTTCGGCACAATCTGCCATTAAGACCAAGTCATCAGCATAGTCCAGACTGCTTACTACATTTCCACCTAACTGAATCCCTCCCTGCCATTTTATACCTTTCAGCAGATGATCCATGTAAACTACGAACAGCAAAGGTGAAAGATTACAGCCTTGTCTAACCCCTGTAAGTACCCTGAACCAAGAACTCATTCTACCATCAATTCTCACTGAAGCCCAATCGTCAACATAAATGCCTTTGATTGGTTTTAATAATCTACCTTTAATTCCATAGTCCCCCAGTATAGTGAACATCTTTTCCCTCGGTACCCTGTCATATGCTTTCTCTAGATCTACGAAACATAAACACAACTGCATAATCCTCTCGTAGCATTTTTCAATTACCTGGCGCATACTGAAAATCTGATCCTGACAGCCTCACTGTGGTCTGAAACCACACTGGTTTTCATCCAACTTCTTCTCAACGACTTATCGCACCCTCCCTTCCAAGATGCTAGTGAATACTTTGCCTGGTATACTAATCAATGAGATACCTTGATAGTTGTTGCAATCCTTCCTGTTCCCTTGCTTATAGATAGGTGCAATTACTGCTTTTGTCCAATCTGAAGGTACCTTACTAACATTCCACGCTAATTTTATTACTCTATGAAGCCATTTCATCCCTGCCTTCCCACTATACTTCACCATTTCAGGTCGAATTTCATCTATTCCTGCTGCCTTATGACAATGGAGTTTTTTTTTACCATCCTTTCCACTTCCTCAAGCATAATTTCACCAACATCATTTTCCTCCTCCCCATGAGCTTGGCTGTTTGCAACACCACCAGGATGGTTTCCTTTTACATTGAGAAGATGTTCAAAATAATCCCTCCACCTCTCCAGTGATTCCCTGGAATCTATTATGAGTTCTCCTGAATTACTCAAAACACTGTTCATTTCCTTTTTCCCTCCCTTCCTAAGATTCTTTATTACTGTCCAGAAATGTTTCCCTGCTGCTTGACCTAGCCTTTCCAGGTTATTACCAAAATCTTCCCACGACTTCTTTTTGGATTCAACAACTATTTGTTTCGCTCTGTTTCTTTCATCTACGTAAAAATCCCTGTCTGCCTCGGCCCTTGTTTGGAGCCATTTCTGATAAGCCTTTTTACGTTTACAGGCTGCTCTCACTTCATCATTCCGCCAAGATGTTCGCCTTTTCCCATCTTTACACACAGTTATTCCTAGGCATTCCCTTGCTGTTTCTACTACAGCATCCCTGTATGCCACCCATTCACTTTCTATATCCTGAACCTGCTTACTCTCTACTGTTCGAAAGTTCTCACTGATCATATCCATGTACTTCTGTCTAATTTCCCCGTCCTGGAGATTTTCAACCCTTATTCATTTGCAGATAGATTTCACTTTCTCTACCCTAGGCCTAGAGATACTTAGTTCACTACATATTAGATAGTGGTCTGTATCATCGAAAAATCCGCGAAAAACTCGTACATTCCTAACAGATTTCCTGAATTCGAAGTCGGTTAAGATATAGCCTATTATGGATCTGGTACCCCTAGCCTCCCATGTGTAACGGTGCATAGCCTTATTCTTGAAGAATGTATTCGTAACAGCTAAACCCATACTAGCACAGAAGTCCAGCAAACATTTCCCATTCCCATTAGCTTCCATATCTTCCCCACATTTACCAATCACCCTTTCGTATCCTTCAGTTCTATTCCCAACTCTCGCATTGAAATCGCCCATTAGCACTATTCTATCCTTGCTGTTGACCCTGACTACGATGCCACTCAATGCTTCATAAAACTTGTCAACTTCATCCTCATCTGCACCTTCACATGGTGAATACACGGACACAATTCTTGTCCTAATTCTCCAACTGACAAATCTACCCACATCATTCGCTCATTTACGTGCCTAACAGAAACTATGTTGCGTGGAATGGTATTCCTGATTAAGAGCCCTACCCCAGACTCTGCCCTTCCCTTTCTAACACTCATCAGGTACACTTTATAATCTCCTATCTCTTCCTCATTATCTCCCCTTACCCGAATATCACTTACTCCTAGCACCTCCAGATGCATCCTCTTTGCTGACTCAGCCAGTTCTACCTTCTTTCTTACATAAGTCCAATTAATATTGATCGCTCCCCATCGAATTCCATTTCGTTCGCCAAGTTGTTTCCAAGGAGTCTTTCGCCTGTCAAATGGGAGTGGGACTCCATTACTCCCATAAGTCCGAGGCTTGCTTAAAATGTTCTGAGGTCGGTAAATTCATGAAGCAGGATGCTACCCTACTTGCACATAGTCCAAGTGAAGATCTCTCCTCTACCGGGTTATGGACCACCGGTGAATTGTATAGCCCTAGCCGCCTGAGCACAAGGAGGGTCATGACTCGGAATATGTCCGAGATGCCCACTCCCATTCCATAGCAACTGGTATCCCGACTCTCAGGACCACTTACTAGGCCACTCAGCCGTTGCCCATGGTTCACGAACTAGGACGTGACTACAGTAACCCACAAACATGAACCATTTATTATTATTATTATTATTATTATTATTATTATTATTATTATTATTATTATTATTATTATTATTATTATTATTATTATTATTATTAAAATTTGGAATCGACGCCAAAACGACGGCAATTATTAAGCAAGCTAATAGCGTCACATTCGAAAGTTCACGGGAGAGATCTCCAAGCAGTTCGAAATTAAAACCGGAGTCAGACAGGGTGATGGACTGTCACCAATTCTTTTCAACTGTGTGTTGGAGAAAATTATCCGGGAATGAGAAAAAGAACTGGACAGAAAATTATTTTTTTTTGCTAGTGGCTGTACGTCTCACCGACACAGATAGGTCTTATGGCGACGATGGAATAAGAAAGGCCTAGGAGTTGGAAGGAAGCGGCCATGGCCTTAATTAAGGTACAGCCCCAGCATTTGCCTGGTGTGAAAATGGGAAACCACGGAAAACGATCTTCAGGGCTACCGACAGTGAGATTCGAACCCACTATCTCCCGGATGCAAGCTCAGAGCCGCGCGCCCCTTACCGCACGACCAACTCGCCCGGTCAGAAAAGGATTACTTAACCAAGTATACATTGGATGATCAAAAAGTGGTGATATGATTAATAGCCTTACCTTTGCTGATGACCTTGCGCTGTTATCTAGGAATATTTACACAGCAATAGAACAGCTGAATGTACTAAGACTACAAGCAGAAAAAGTAGGACTGCAGATTTCTTTCGAAAAAACTAAATATACACCAAACATCAAAATAGCTCCTCTGTACCTGAATACAGGACGCGGTAAAATAGAAAGAGTTGATAGCTTTAAGTGCTTGGTCGAAATAGTGCAATTGAAAACTAATGAAAGAGAAGTAAACAACACCAGCGGGAGAAGATGGCTGCGGCTTTTCGTGGGACATATCCTGTATACAAGGAAAAAAACATCTCCAGACGAGCTAAACAAAGGCACTACAATACAGTGATTAAAACGGAATGTCTGTACGCTGACAGGGAAAGCGGGACTGAGAGAAGCTGAGAAATTTGAAAGGAAGATCTTTCGCAAAATAATGGGTTTAAAACCCTTTATAGGGCAGGAATTTTTTTTGGTTATGAGTATACTTTTATGTTTCTCTTAATCCTGAGTTGCAAACAAATAGGTTAGGATAGTTTTTAAGGCAATTCGCTCTTAAATTTGTTATATACGAATAAAAATAGGATGGCTAAATTTTTAGCCACCATCCATTCCGACCCACAGCTTTCTGTACATGGATGGTGGCTACTTATTCAGCGACTATCATTATATGAAGTCGCAATTTTCTTTCATTGGTAGGAACTGTTAAACAATACAGTAGGACAAATACAAATAGTCTTTACAAATTTGAATGAAATGGTATGTAACAATCTAGGCAAGGAGCCACATCACACGATGCACACAAAATACTCGAACGCTTCACATCTTTCTTAGTACTAGAGTGAGCACAATGCCTGTTCTTACCTTTCACAGGCATATGACCACCTACATTTTCAAACTGCTTTTTAGCACTGCCTGCTTTCATTTTTGTTTTTGTAACTATGATGTTCCTTCTCACACCAGAGATGATATTTCTCCCACTGAAGTTCCCAATAAGTTCATCAGCTAAGGTGCTTCGGAATTACATGTGAGACATAGGTTCTGCATTACAGTTCTGCAGCTTGACTATGGATTTGTACAATTGCAGCATCGAGCAAATAGTACCATATTTTTAACCACCAACGACGAGATTTCCATGACAGGTTGTAGCAAGCTATAAGTCGATCAAACGGGTCAACCCCTCCTATTGTACATGTTGTAATCAGCTATGCTCTGAGGGCAGTTAACAATATCCTTGCTACCAGTCTTATTTGTCCTTCTTACTGTTGTGTGATCACTGGGATTATGCATGGTACTACCAACTACTACTGCTTTCTTACCCCTATCCCTCCATTTTGTTACATTTATATCACCAGACATAGCAAAATCTGACTTGCCCATAGACAGAGAACTGTCACAATACAATTTGTCTTTAGGGAAAAATTTCCTGTTTGTTCGCATTGTACCACATGCATACACTCCACGTCGCAACAGTTTCTTCAATAATGTAACACTTGTAAAAAAGTTGTCAAAGAACAGGCAGTAACCCAGACCCTCGAACAGTTTTGAAAGTAGTAGGACAGTTCACTCCCCCAGTCCACCACTCTCTTCTGAATTACCAGATTTGCCTTCATAAATACTAAAACTAAGCATATAACCAGTAACACCACAAGCAATAACCCATATTTTGAAACCCCTCTTAGTAGGCTTCATTGGCATATACTGTTTCAATGTGCTTCTGCCCTTGAAGCCTACCATACTCTCATCGATAGATAAATATCTACTGGGACTGAAATTCTCAAAAAAAGCTTTATTCAGTGCAGTAATGAGTGGCCGTAGCTTGTAGAGTTTGTCAAAAGCTTGCTCGTCTCTCTTCGGCATTTTACTATTGTCATTCAAAAGAAGGAAACGGAAAATCTTTAGAAACCGTTTCACCGGCATGATACCAGCAATGCGCGTAACATAAACATTTTTGTCACTAGACCAGTACTGTCTAATGCCTGGTAACCTATGGAATCCCATTGTAATGAGCATTCCTATAAAAGCAGATAATTCATCAACAGTCAAATTCAGCTGGGTCCCACGCTGAACTGCATGCAAGTTGGACTGTTCAACAGTATGTGTGAGTAATGAATGGGTCATGAATAAGAGGAATACAGTCAATGGCGAGGAAATATCAACGGGAACTTTAGGCCCCTGTGTCTGAGAAAATGTAGAAGGCCTGTACGCAGGATCATGTTCTTTCTTCTTCCACTGAAATACTGTAGGTGGTTCCTCCTCCTTCTCCTCCCCCTCCGATGATGGATCACCTTCTGGCACAACAGTGAACCTTGATGACAGACCAGGAGAATTTTCAGGATCATCTTGTATGTCAATGTCATCAGTATCCATGGGATCAGCTGATTCAATCTCTGACTCATTATCGTGCAATACAGAATCATTGCTGCTTTTAGAACGAGTAGATGTATCCATCACCCGAGTTCTGTATGCAACAGAATCTTCCGCATCACCTCCACCTTCCTCGGAGTCGTATGCTTGGTCTGCTGAAACAGCGTCTAGTAAGTCAAATAACTCGTCTGCCGACATCTTATTTACGTCCACGTACTTCGCCACGACGTATCTTGAAACACAGATAAGAAAATACGGCTAGACAGATGTTTTCTGGCAGCTGGACGCTGTTATAATTATCATTTACAGCATAAACATAAGCCTAGGCCTACGATTAAAAGCGAGGTTGTGTTTCGTCACTTGCCAACTCGGATAAAGGTGATAATATTATCTGAGCGGATAATTTCCCATACTAAAGCATATTGGTTACATATACAGACATGGACAAATGTATTCATACCCCAACCCATCCAAAACAAAATACTTTATTGCTGGACCAATACGGAGTACAGGTAAAAATTACAAACCCAAACGCATACCTTGTACAGCAGTGTACATTATAAAGCACAAAATAAACTGGAAGTAAATAACAGTACATAACAAAGCAACAAATTTGTACTCGATGACACTACTTGTCTGGACATAAGTTTTCATACCGTATTCCAGAAGAGTTCACAACTCAATGAAGAAACAGATATTACCAACTCGATCAGTGGCGCGTTTGTTTGCCTTCCGTGTCTTTTATTTATTTTAACCTGCTGGGCATTTAGAACACCAGTTTCCGTGTTAGTTCAGATGAAATGTTCCCCCATTCTTGTTGTAGTAACTGTTTCAAGTGTGCTTTACTTGTTATGTGGTGTTTTCTTAGTCTGGACTCCAATTCACTCCAAAGATGTTCGATGGGGTTGGTATCCGGCGATTGGGGAGGTATTTTTAATGTGTGTGGCGTGTTGTAGAGTACCCACAAGCGAACAATTTCCGCCGTATGTTTGGGGTTATTGTCGTGTTGGAAGTAAAACTCATTAGCAATCCCAAGCTCTTCGGCGCTTTTGCGAACATTTTCTTTCAGGATGTTCAAATATTGAAATCTGTCCATAAATACCAACTCCCCGACATCTGAAGCGGCCATTGAGCCCCACACCATAACCCCACCCCCGCCGTGCTTCACAGTGGTAACGAGGTTCTGCTCATTTAGCTCTGTTTTGGGGCGTCTACACACTAAAATGCGTCCATCACTTCGGGAAATATTAAATTATTTCTCATCTGTAAACATTGCTGTCGACCAAAACGCATTATCTTTCGCCACATGCTCCTTTGCAAATTGTAATCACTTCCGTCGATTCACTTTCATTATGTGTTGTTTCTCTCTTGGGACCCTAGATCGATACCCAGCACGATGAAGGACCCTCCTTACTGTTTTGTTTGACACGGCATGATGGAAATATTCTCCCAGCTGCGATGCTATTGCCGAAGATGTAGTGTGTGGTTGTTTTTTAATTGTGGTTACTATGAACCTTTCTTCTCGTGCGGTCAGTTTCTTCGGACGTCCACTTCTTTTCTTGCTTATAAGAACATCCTGTCCTTTTAACCTTTGTATGATGCTTTGCACAGTTGGTTTACGTCTTCCAATGATGTTTCCGATCTCGGAATACGATTTTCCTTGGTGGTGAAGGCGTACAATAAGTCGTCTCCCTTCAACAGACGTTTCCTTGGTTTTCCTCGCCATTGGACTAGTACCATCTATGACCATCTGATCAGTCCGTCTCTGTCTGCATCTACTACACAACTAATGCCACGGAACAACACAGGTTCCTTTTTACTCGTTCAAACCCCATTTTTACACTAAGGTATGAATACTTATGTCCAGACAAGTAGTGTCATGGAGTACGCATTTGTTGCTTTGTTATGTACTGTTATTTACTTCCAGTTTATTTTATGCTTTGTAATGACCACTGCTGTACAAGGTATACGTTTGGGTTTGTAATTTTGACCTCTACTCCGTATTGGTCCAGCAATAAAGCATTTTGTATTGGATGGGTTGGGGTATGAATACTTTTGTCCATGTCTGTATGTTTATTTCTACATACATTTCTACCTCACACTATTCTATAACTGTAATTGTTTCCTTTATAATGTAAAATAATTCGTTGGCAAGCGTAGTATTGTTTGGCGCGACGTCAAAAAAGCAACTTCTTAAAAAATGTATTTGTGAAGAGATCTGCTTACCTTTGGCAGAATAGACTGTCTGAATATCAACTGAAGACACTGATATAGCCACAATTAGCAATTCAAAATCTGTTTGTTAGAAAAACAACATCGAATTCACTCCAATACAGTATAACCACGTTTTTCCATGGAGCCTCAATGGATGGTGGCAATATCCTTAGCCACCTCGATCGTATTCCAATCCCAGTTGCTTGCACAGCCTTCATAGTCTTCTTTGTGGCTTACTATTTAGCCACTATCCGTTCAGACATGTGGCTTAGGGCGATAAAGACCAAATTCATTACAATTTGTTAACAATATGGACATTTATAGGGGGGGGGGGGGGGCTAAATATTTAGCCACCAACCTATAAGGGGTTAAAGATTGTGGACGGACAGTATAGGTTGCGAGGAAGGGAAGAACTTTACCGTGACAATGAAAGGCTAACTGATTCCATGAGAAAACGGAGACTTAAATTCTAGGGGCATTTATTTAGAATGGATGAGAAGAGACTGTCTGTTAGGTCATCAGCCCAGAGGCTGGTTGGATCCTCAAATAGCACCACCAAATGTTATGCAGTTATAAGGAAACCCCAAAAACCAATGGCAGCACCAAAATGAGGCCTACTAGGCAAGATGAGGAGTAAGGTAGTTTGCCATTGCTTTCCTCACTGGGTCAGAAAGTACTATTGCAGCACGACTGACCCTTTGAGCAACACCTTTCATAACACTCAGATGCACTAGTCGTGCTCTGAATGTCATTACTCAGCACTATCCATACCCCAGCAACTTCCATATTGTCACAGCCATGGATGTTGACTGGGACTTCGGTGGAAGCTACACTTTACTCTGGCCTGTGCCAAGAGATGGATGCAAAAGTACTGTATCCATCAAGAAATGACAGCAGGCAGGAGAAGAGACTAACGAAAAGAATTTCCACAATACTAGACAGCAGACCTAAAGTGTCGGTTAAATGGTTCAGGGAGGTGAGAAAGAATCTCAAACAGTTGGGACATTGGTCGACAAATTCCAGGGATTCCATGACGAACTAAAACTTAACCGTGGGTGGACGGAAGAAAGAAGACAGGCTGCCAGAGTTTTGGGCTGTGAAGAAGGCATCCAGAAACATGTAACTGTTACCTAACGTGGTCTATAACAGCCGTAAGCCAATATATATATGGCAGCCTGTATTCTTTCTTCCGTCCACCCACGGTTAAGTTTTAGTTCGTCATGGAATATATATATATATATATATATATATATAATTAATTGTCACGTTACAAACCTTATTTTACACATGGTATGTTAGGGATATAGATAACAAAACTATATCAATACATGAAATAACAACTGAAACTTTAAAAAATTGGAGGACTTTTAAATAAAATAAATAACACAATTTTTCTGAAATAGAGCATTAAAAGGTGCTTGATATTGTATATTACACATATTTAAGTGAAGTACTAATTCATATGTACTTCTTTCAAAACTTAGACAGTGAAATAAAAGATGACCGACTGCATTAGCCGTGCGGCTATGAGCCCGCAGCTGTGAACTTGCATTCGGGGGATAGTTGGTTCGAACCCCACTGTCGGCAGCCCTGAAGATGGTTTTCTGTGGTTTCCGATTTCCATACCAGGTACATGCTGGGGATGTACCTTAATTAAGGCCACGGCCGATTCCGTCCCTTCCCACTCCCAGCCCTTTTCTATCCTATCGTCGCCTTAAGACCGATCTGTGTCGGAGTGACGTAAAGCAAATTGTAAAAAAAAAGTTAGTTAGTTTGTTTGTTTCTTTATTTGTTTGTTGTGTACACTCGCATATACAAACATTTTTTAATAATTGGCTTTACGTCGCACCGACACAGATAGGTCTTATGCCGACGATGGGAGAGGAAAGGCCTATGAGGGGGTAGGAAGCGACCGTGGCCTTAATTAGGTACAGCGCCAGCATTTGCCTGGTATGAAAATGGAAAACCACGGAAAACCATCTTCATGGCTGCCGACAGTGGGGCTCGAACCCACTATCTACCGGATGCAAGCTCACGGCTGCCCGCCCGTAACCTCACGGCCAACTCACCCTGTCATATACCAACTGAAGTACTACATACACATTTTCTTAAATGTTTTTCAATTCTGTGCAGTAGAAATGTGTACGAAATTCGCCAGCAATTCTGTTGTGTACGAAATTCGCAGCTCGTTGCGGCGAAACTTAGTCGATGACATATTCTGTTTCCCTAACGATATTAACTGATATCAGTGGCATTTGCAAGAAATATAAAACAAACAAAAAACGCTAACGATATTTTTTAGTGTTCTGCCTAAGCCATGAAACCACTAATCAATCAGACCTCCAGTGTTAGTCTCGGAGATATCACAAGATTCAGTGTTTCATGTTTCAACATGGCTACGCTATCAACTAAATATTGTTTACGAGTATAGTAATTTCTTACATTTTCTCTAAAGTTGATTCTCTATGTAATTTTGAGACGAAAAACCTTATTTTCCATCCCATCCGGGTGCTGCTTGAGGTATCTGACGAAGCGAGTAGTTACTTCCCCTTAAAATAATATCAGCCCCATATATCAGCACCATGCCTTTGCTGGCAAGATGTAGTGTTTACAGTGCGCTATGTCTTCTGGTATGGGCTAGAATAAAATTGTTACTTTCATAGACCTGTCTCAGTCTCTTCTGTGGCTTTGACAATATGAAAGTGGCTGAGGTATGAGTGACGCTAGTAATGCCATTCCTTATGCAGCCAGTCCCTGCTATGAATGGTGTGAAAATGTCGCTCATAGGGTCGGTTGGTGCAGGCATTTCAGTGGGCTTGGCAGACTGATGTGCAATGGCAACTTCTGGCTCGGTGAGGAAAGCAACGGGAAACTACCTCCTCATTTCCTTAGTATGCCTCTTCAGTGACACCTAGGCCATCTATGACAGCTAACGGTGAACCTGTTGAGGATCCAACCAGCCTTCGAGCTGAATACTCAACATACATACATATCAGCACCACCGTGAGCGTAGGTATCTCGATATAAGGATTTTTTCCACTCTAAGTATACTATAGAAGGTTGAAATACGTATCGCTCCACTATCTCAGAGTTATCATGGACGAGTATGAAAATTCGCTCAGAATACCTATTGGGATTCGAACTTTCATCCCAGGGCTATTACGAATTCGGACTGATAGCTGGTCCACAGGTCATCTGAGAACTGAAACTGGGCCTAAATTCAGCACGAATCTTATAATTTACTGAAGGATCTATTAGTCCACTATTGACCGACTTGTCGACGCAGATGGTTTAATGATAGACATAGAAGTAGGCTGTGTCTTACAGGGAATACTAAATAGTGATTTTTCTTCCTGGAACATTCAGTGCGTACACAGTATAGCTGAATATACCATGAAAGGATGCAACCCGCTTCGCAATCCGTCGATTGTCAATACATACTTTGATTGAGGTGACAGAACAATCTCGTTTCTTTCCCACATGGTCTGATGCAGCGTATCCTTGACCTTTTGACCGGATTATATAATGCAGAAACACAACACTACATTTAAGCACGTGAAATGAGCTTTTTATTTTGGCTGCGAGGAAGGAAGTTAATCTGCTCTTGCTTTTAATAGACAACAGTTACTAATATTCGTTCTCCCATCTCCGCGCTGGTGTCTACTGTATCATTTCCACAGTGGTCAGACGTTTTAAGACGGTTAATTAAACACTTTTGACTGCTTCACTGAATGATTGATAGTTGTCAGAGGCGGTGCATGGTATTGTTGCAGTATTGCACATCTACCAATAATTTTACACTTCAGTTGTCGTCTTTTTATAACTTTTTAGTTTAATAAATCTAACATACAGTATATTATAAAATACACTTTGCTCGTTCGATGTACTAATACGTCGTAATGGACTAATAAACGCTGTCGGCTTCGAATCAAACTCAGGGGGTTTGCTTAACTACGGCACATCTCAAGCGGACAGCAGGGACGATCCTAAGCCTGAACGTAGTATCAGGTAGCACTCTCGCCAGTATCGGTCCATCGGTCCTTGGGTGTTGCACGAGACCGGCAAGCCCCCTATCGAGAAACAATTCCAAATGTCCCCGTTAGATTGCCCCATTCTGCGGAGGTGACTTAATTCCTGCTTTCTCTCTCTCGTAACGGTGCTGTAATTTCTTTTCTACGCTACTAGGGTGCACCATATCGAACCACCCACAATATTGGCAACATTTTGCATTGATGAAAAACAGAAGGACAAATTTTCAATTCAGGTGAGATAAGAATAACTGTATTTATACTGTATAATTAGTATCTTACTTACTGTGTTTTAATTGCCGGATATATTTCAGTTTTAATAGGAATGTAGTTCATTACTTAACGATAATAGAGTTTTTTTTATTTCTGTAAACTTCCCAAAAATGTTGCGTTGAAAATGTTGGTGCAACACTCAGCTTCCATTATGTCTCTGCCACTGCGTGACCGTTGCATTTCTAAGAAAACGAATGGTCTAGTTGCTGTCAGCACTTCTATTCCTATTCATCTGACATTCCTCCACATTGTGGGACTCGGGAATAGGAATTCAAGTGCTGATCGCAACTAGACATTTCACTTTCTTAGGCTGGTATTACACTAACAAAGCAATTTGTCAAAGATCTCTTGTAAAATATTTTGCAAAAGTTAACTTTTATAAAAGATTATAACATACTACCATTGCACTATTAGGCCTACACTACATAAAATATTTGATCATAGGTCAGCAAAAATGGATGAAGGACAGTTGTGCGCATGTTTGGCTACTGTTTCAATGTTGAAAACATGTCTTAGCAGACAAAATAGGGGTCCCCATACTACGAAAAACGTAAAATTAAGCAATTTCCTCAATTGTGCTGAAAACTGAAGGGATAAAAATGCAGGTAATGTTTAAAATATTGAGTACTGGATAGCTCTATCAAACTTTTTAAAAAATCGAAAATCGCTTACGTCCTAAATGCAGTTTTGGAAAAACAGCCTAAAATCGCTCCTTTCTTTACGCGTTTTCCTTTTGATTCAAATCCTAACCAAATTAAATTATTTAAACAATTATTTCTGTAATGTGTTCCTTGATTCAGTACCTTCAGGCATTTTTTTATTTTTTGAAAAATGTCCACACGAAATGTAGTTATACGGGCTTAAGTGAAACTCTGCATTGACTCACATTAGCGCTCGTAGTGGTAGAAAAAGGCAAACTGCTAATCTAATCGACCGGATAACGATGATTAAGAAGAGGATTGTAACTTTTAGCAATAAATAAAGAATAAATCCTCATACTTTATCCTATTGTATTTACCTAAAATTCGTAGCTCATGTCCCTAGGATGTTTTTCAACATTGAGTTCCTTGCCTAATGAGCTACAAGTTTGGATTTTTACTTGTATTATTAATGACAGAGATTCTCATAAAATGTGTCTGTATGTTTTAAATTAAACCATCACAGGAGAGTACATCAAAGTTCTACATCTGTCTGCCTGTTCATACTACAATATATTTTAAAACACATATGGTTTTAGGTTATCTCGCGTGAGTTTTAAGAAAAAATGCTTAAAATAATCAAAATTTATTGAATGGAATAAATTTAATTTATAATATAAACATCATAGCCCGCCCAGTGGCGGTATACAATTTCTAATCACTAGATTGCGTGCCAAAGGCGTGGATCAATTCCAAACCTTTCCGCAGTGCTCATATGGAGTATTTATTTATTTATTTATTTATTTATCATATGATGAATCAAAGTTATTTACATATATACAAAGTTCGTAGACAAATGTGCACGATCACAAGCTCGTACAATCTTACAATTCTAGGTCTAGTTCTTTGACCCATTCTATTGCTTCAACTGTTGTATGATGGATGTCCATTATTGTTCCTCTGAAAGCACGAAGAGGACAGTCAGCGACAATGTGGTGGGCAGTCGGGAAGGAGGAACCTCAGTGACAGTTTGCAGAGGTAGCCCATCACCATTTGTGTACCAGATATCCACATCTGCCTTGTCCGGTTCGAATCCGGTTGATGATCTTTCACTGACGTCTGGGAAGGTCGAATCCTTGTATTCGCTTAGAAGGGTCTTCAACTAGATGTATATTGATTACTGAAGACTGCTTCCGCTGGATGTATTCGGAGTACGAACACACTATGGCTACCTGTTCTCAGCGACATTACACCTCCATCCCGAAGATCAGAAGCACTTCTAAAGGCATGGAAAAACATTCAACAGAATCCAGAACTACTCATGTGGAGTGAGGGTAGATGACGCTGTTGATGGTGATTCGTCCAAGGAATGGGGATGTTTAGCCTTGAGCAGACCCCTTAGTGCTATTCGACAGGAGTAGGCTATGTGCCGGCACCGGGTTTCACACTCTCCCTTCCTACTATCATATATCACGTAACTCATTTCATTAACTCTTCTGATGAGATTGACGTCAGGTAGGCCATCCTGTCACAAAAAACCGCCACGACAGATTCATCCCACCTCATACCCGACACCGTAGCGAAACGGGACAAGGGTTGGAAAAACAAACAATGTAAACATCATATTAAATTTCAGTTTTTCAGCCAAATACGGCTACGGAATCCATTCAATTTATTTTTCACGTCCAAAACTGCGCATCATTCTTGTATGGTATTTATCGGCTCCGCTATATTTGAATAAATTTGCTGTCTTAAATTTCTATTTTTATTTTCCTCCTCTCTTGTGTTGTTCAACATTTCATACTCGGAAATAAGCAGTTTTGTTGTAGCAAAAAACTCCAACTGAAATGACGATCCGACATTTTGGATTTAACAAGTCAAATGTGTTACAAAAGATAGCACGATGCTCATAACTTTTATCAAAGAAATTTTATAAAAGGACATTTTATAAAATATTCCTCCATTACACTGTCATATAAAATATATTTTACAAAAGATCTTTGACAAATTTATTTGATAGTGTAATATCAGCCTTAAGCCTAATTCTCACGGTGATAGTTTACTGGAGTCAAGTACTTGAAACAAGTCAAATTTCTTTCAACTCTCTGCGTATGATTAAATCAGGACAGTCAAGTTGTAACTTTCCTTGCAAGTAAATTTGAGTTAACGAGTTGTCAACTTTTGCGTGCACTTTCCCGTCACGAGACTGATTTGACTCCAGTAGTTACCCGGTCTGAATCCCGACTTGTAGGCAAATCAACTTTGAAACAGAGCAGGTGCAATTTTTGAGATTTTTAGTATATTTGTTGGTATATAATAATGAATGTTTCTAATAATAAATAGAATGCAAACAAATAATTTCAGTTTATCGACATTATTGTATGAATAATACAAAATTGTATGGTTTCTATAAGCCAGAACCTCTCAAACGCCCAAAATCTCACGCGTGCAAACGGAGGTGCAGAGGTTCCCTGCAGTGTGCATCGGTCCGACTCGGCTAGACTCAACTTGACTCGGATGGTGTAGTGCGCTGAGAGCGACGATCTGTTCGGTGATAGACGACTTGTTTATCAGTGAAATAGATAAGCGCAACAGAACAACGTAATAATGGAACAACCTGTTTTGAAGAAAGCAAAGACTTCTGAAAGTCTATTTCAATCGAACTGGGAAGTTTCGTATTTTTTTCTCAGTCGTGACGATAAATCCAAATGCTTAATCCGTGGGACAATAATTACGTGATCATCAGACGTTCTATTTTTCAATACAAAGGCTTTACTCGAATTCTACGAGAATTTGTCAAGGAAGATTTTTCTAAGCTGCATCGAGAAGGATCTAAGACTATTTCTATGTTTGGTTCCACATACATATGTGAAAGGTTTTCTTCCTGTTTTGACTTGTACGAAAATTAGATTGCGTGCGAGTATTTCTTGTTGTAATTCAAAGATCGCTCTCAGAATTGCTGTCAGCCGATTCCTTGTTCCAGACATTCCTGGTATAACTGGAAAGAAAAAGGAAAAGAAGAGAAAGAGAAGATAACATATCTCCTCAAACCAAATTTAAAGAAGAGTTTTTTAACACCGGTAACATTGTCCCATACAACAGAATATTTCCGCTCATCGCACATAAACATTTCGCAGTGAGGGCAGAATCAGCAGGGAGAGTGAAGAAGGCGGAGACAGGGTGAACGGGTGAGACAGATTTGGGGAAAGAGGAATTGGGGTTCGCACACTGGCCAACCTAGTGAAGTCGTCTCGTGCACCTTGCGCCGTGCAGTGCATGGGCGCATGCACCCTGAGAGGCCCTGCTATAATCTAACAAATCCTCGCCTGCTATTTCTATCAACAACAGTTTGTTAGATACACCGTGCAAAGCCCTTCTACTAACGCATCCTTTAAACCAAGATTCCCTATTCTTCTTTTAAAGTCAGATTCGTAATTAATGCAATAATACTGCGCAAATTAGCTGTACGCTTGCTTGTATTTGTGCACTTGGCATCTCCACTTCAGTAAACTGCATGCACATTATTTACTGAAGACAGTTAGCATGCGCTTTCCCCGTCTGATGAAAAGTATTGGCTTGAAGTTTAGAGGTTTGAAGGACTAGACTCTGGTAAACTATCCCCGTGTGAATTAGCCTTTAGGCTGGGGCCACACTCGCTTGATTTCTCGCTGTGTTACTGCGTGAAATCTCGCGTCAAAAATGCACAGCACTAATTTGGACGGGACCGGTCACACACAGCGTGATTTCCCGCCACGGGACACGAGACAAGGCGCGTCTTCGAGGTCTCCCGCTCGAGAATGAGCTGAGGTCCATTTTGTTTGCGTGTTTTCCCGTTCAGTGTGTGGCGGTATTGTGCTGAATATTGCGCGTCGTCCATCTGCGTTCGTTTTGTACTTTCACTTTGCAAAATGAAATTTGACAGTGAATTAATAATTGGCTATTTGCTTTACGTCGCACCGACACAGATAGGTCTTATGGCGACGAAGGGGATAGGAAACGCCTAGGAATTGGAAGGAAGCGGCCGTGGCCTTAATTAAGGTACAGCCCCAGCATTTGCCTGGAGTGAAAATGGGAAACCACGGAAAACCATCTTTAGGGCTGTCGACAGTGGGGCTCGAACCCACTCTCTCCCGATTACTGGATACTGGCCGCACTTAAGCGACTGCAGCTATCGAGCTCGGTAATTAATAATTTTGGAGGTACAAAAGTACCCATGCCTTTCGATACAAAGAACAAGAATTCAAAAACAGAGACATAAGAGCGATGCGTGGTTATTAGTAATGGGTGCTGTGTTGGGGAAGACGTTGTGTTTCTTTTGTTGATATCATATTTCAACAAAAAGAAAAGCATTTCAAATGAGTTGACGGACTTTCTGTGTACCAAGTGCTTTCGGAAGACACCCCTGCTTATCTCTCCACGAATTTTCGTCACCTTGGTTCTTTACATCTGCATGTTTCTCATTCAGTGTTCCTCCTAGAAATACCTGTCCACAGAACAACCACATACCATCGATCATTCACTATCACCGCTTCGGGATGGTGGAATGCTCTTCCCAGAGACATCAAGGATGCTGCATCAGAAAGTATATTTAAAACCTCTTACCAGCAGTTCCTCGTTAAGTGCTTGCAGCAAGGTACCTGTGTGAGTCGAGCGAGTGATTGTGTGTGGAAATGATGTTATGAGATTATTGTACAATTATTAAATAAATTATTGGGTTAATATGATAAGTTAAATTAAAAACATGTACTGTATTTACCCATTAGAAGTAAACATAAAACCAAACCAAACTCCATGGCACTACAGCCCTTGAAGGGCCTTGGCCTCTCAAGCGATCGCTGCTCAGCCCGAACCTGCAGATTACGAGGTGTCATGTGGTCAGCACGACGAATCCTCTCGGCCGTTATTCTTGGCTTTCTAGACCGGGGCTGTTAACTCACCGTCAGATAGCTCCTCAATTCTAATCACGTAGGCTGAGTGAACCTCGAACCAGCCCCCAGGTCCAGGTAAAAATCTCTGACCTGGCCGGGAATCGAGCCCGGGGCCTCCGGGTGAGAGGCAGGCACGCTACTCCTACACTACGGATCCGGCTAGAAGTAAACATAATTATTAGTAATTACAGTATTTAACTTAGGTCTAGTATTGCAAGAATACAATGAGGTAAATTTCATTTAATACTTTTTGTCAAGTTTACTAATATTTTTACTTTCGTATTTCTTTCGTTGTGTATTGAAATGAGTATTTTCCTTTCTTTCTTTCTTTCTTTCTTTCTTTCTTTCTTTCTTTCTTTCTTTCTTTCTTAATCTGCTCACCCTCCAGGTTTGGCTTTTCCCTCGGACTCAGCGAGGGGTCCCACCTCTACCACTTCAAGGACGGTGTCCTGGAGTGTGAGACTTTGGGTCGGGGGATACAACTGGGGAGAATGACCAGTACCTCGCCCAGGCGGCCTCACCTGCTATGCTGAACAGGGGCCTTGGTGGGGGATGGGAAGATTGGAAGGGATAGACAAGGAAGAGGGAAGGAATTGGCCGTGGCCTTAAGTTAGGTACCATCTCGGCATTTGCCTAGAGGAGAAGTGGAAGACCACGGAAAACCACTTCCAGGAATGGCTGAAGTGGGAATAGAACCCACCCCTACTCAGTTGACCTCCCGAGGCTGAGTGGACATCGTTACAGCCCTCGTACCACTTTTCAAATTTCGTGGCAGAGTCGGGAATCGAACCCGGGCCTCCGGGGGGTGGCACCTAATCACAAATGAGTATCTTTCAGATCTATATTATGTAGGCAGTCCCTTTTTTATTGTGTGTACCGTATATGTTCACATTTTTGTCTTAAACATTAGTGTTATTTGTAGTTCTTAGTATCTTAAGTTTATCAATGTCATTATATGGTTAAGTGTAAGAAAGGGCCAGGGGCCCTAACTTCGCCACAAAAATTAAAGGCTTTATCTATCTATCTATCTATCTATCTATCTATCTATCTATCTATCTATCTATCTAATAGTCAAACACTTCTCTTCGTTGTCTTTTAATTTATTGTGTAGGAGCACAAATTGCCCACTTGATGATCTGTCACTTATTATAGGATGGATCCAATATTTTCCTTGACGACGACAACGAACAACCAAAGCAGCACATAACGCAACAACGGTGTTATTATTTAACATAATTCTTTCCAAGTGCAGAGTAATGGCGATGTCTTGCTACTTTACAATATACAACAAACTAATAAAATCACGCCGTGCAAACACGCAACTGTGGCCACGCACCTGTCATCTAGCTGCGTGAAAAACAGCAGCTTGAAATCACGCAAGTTTGGCCCTAGGCTTAGAAATGCAATAGTCACGCTGCGGCAGAGAGAGGTATAATGCGAGAACAGTATGTTGTATGAATCCGACCGGTATCTAGGCCATCTATCATGGGGATTCTATGGCAATAGACTGTAACTTGATTATTCCATTCTTCTGCTGTGCACGACGACATGGTTGTGCATTACAGCAACAGCCTGACAAACGGACCACTACCATATCTACCCTAAATCAAGTTTTGTATTGAGCGTTCGCTTCCGAGGTCAAATCAGCATAGCACACGAACAGGAAACCTACATATTATTTGTAGCTAACTACTGCACTAATATTATTAAAAAACTTGACATGAATGATTATCATTCTATTCTATTCTATTCTATTCTATTCTATTCTATTCTATTCTATTCTATTCTATTCTATTCTATTGTTGTCTTTTCTCCATTTTCCTCCTTCATCCATTCTGCAGATAACATTTTTCCGGCTCTAATAGACCGTAGATTTTAAATCTTTAATGGCATGAAGAAAACGGAAGCCATAACTGTCAGTGTTATCTGGTGAGAGTTATTTTAATAACTTTGACTTTCCGGTCCGGCAACACGTGATAACCTTTAAATATATCTTTTGGGAAGGTGATCAATTTAAACAATGTAGAAGTGTCCGTCAGATATAATAATAATAATAATAATAATAATAATAATAATAATAATAATAATAATAATAATAATAATAATAATAAATATCTGAGTGCGGTGGTGATTTTTGTGTTAAGAAGAAGTATAACTGAGCAACCATCCTCTATAAACACTAATCAGTGGTAAAAAATGGAAGGGGTCCGACACTTCGAGAAATGAAGGTATCGGCCGAAGAAAGACAGGGGCCACGAAGGGCGTGAAAATGAAAGACTCCCTAGACCTTGCTACGTAATACTGTCGGGGTCAGAAAAGGAGAAGAATTGACCAAGGGAGGTCGTATACGATAGATGAAAGCGAGGAGCCTGGCACAAGTTTGTGTAAGCAATGTCAGGACTCGGCTAAGGACCCCGTGGTCGCCAACTCATGCTCCCAAGTTAAGACCTCTTGGTGCTCTTTTTAGTTGCCTCTTACGACAGCCAGGGATACCATGAATGTATTCTACCACCCCACCCACAGGGGGCGATATTGTATGTCTACCCGTTAGTTCGGTTTTCTGGCACGGGGTTGGGAAAAAATTTGAAATGGCGTATGGCTTTTAGTGCCGGGAGTGTCCGAGGACATGTTCGGCTCCTCAGATGCAGGTCTTTTGATTTGACACCCATAGGTGACCTGCGCGTCGTGATGAGGATGAAATGATGATGAAGACGACACATACACCCAGCCCCCGTGCCAGCGAAATTAACCAATTAAGGTTAAAATTCCCGACCCTGCCGGGAATCGAACCCGGGACCCCTGTGACCAAAGGCCAGCACGCTAACCATTTAGCCATGGAGCCGGACACGGGGTTGGGGATTAGGTAAGATGAAATATGGCATATAATAATAATAATAATAATAATAATAATAATAATAATAATAATAATAATAATACCGGGCGAGTTGGCCGGGCGCGTAGAGGCGCGCGGCTGTGAGCTTGCATCCGGGAGATAGTAGGTTCGAATTCCACCGTCGGCAGCCCTGAAGATGGTTTTCCGTGGTTTCCCATTTTCACACCAGGAAAATTCTGGGGCTGTACCTTAATTAAAGCCACGGCGCTTCCTTCCCATTCCTAGGCCGTTACTGTCCCATCGTCGCCATAAGACCTATCTGTGTCGGTGCGACGTAAAGCCCCTAGCAAAATAATAATAATAATAATAATAATAATAATAATAATAATAATAATAATAATAATAATAATAATAATTATTATTATTATTATTATTATTATTTCGTGTGGCTATTTCTAGCCGAGTGCAGCCCTTGTAAGGCAGACCCTCCGATGAGGGTGGGCGGCATCTGCCATGTGTAGGTAACTGCGTGTTTGTGTGGTGGAGGATAGTGTTATGTGTGGTGTGTGAGTTGCAGGGATGTTGGGGACAGCACAAACACACAGCCCCCGGGCCATTGAAATCAACCAATGAAGGTTAAAATCTCCGACCCGGCCGGGAATCGAACCCGGGACCCTCTGAACCGAAGGCCAGTACGCTGACTATTCAGCCAACGAGTCGGACATAATAATAATAATAATAATTTTTTTATGCGTCATGAAATCTACTTATACAGTCCCGCTCCTTGGCTGAATAGTCAGCGTTCTGGTCTTCGGTTCTGAGGGCCATGGCTTCGATTGCTGGCCGGGCCGAGGGTTTTAATTGGATATGGTTAATTTCTTCTATTTCGGGGACTGAGTGCTTGTGTTCGTCTTATTACTAATCTGTATTTTCATACAAGACATCACCACAGATCATCACAGAAACACCCAATATTCAATACATCTCTCCACATAGGATTCGTGTCAGGAAGGGCATTCTGCCGTAAAACTGGGTCAGTTCCATATCCAGTGCCAACCACAATTAAATGGGGTTACGGCGAAGAAGAAGAGGAAGAGGGGAAAATCCACAGTTCTAGCCCTTCTAGCAAGCAACTCAGTGTTGGAAACATCCTAGGAATATGAGTTACGATTTTTAGGTGGATAAAATGTAATAAAGTATGAGAATATATTCTTTATTTATTCCTAAAAATTACAATCCTTTTCTTAATCATTGTTACCCGGTGGATTAGTTAACAGTTTGCCTTTTTCTACCACTGCGAGCGCTAATGTGAGTCAATGCAGAGTTTCACTTAAGCCCTAATAACTACATTTTGTGTGGACATTTTTGAAAAATCAAAAAGTGGATCAGGGTATTGAACCAACACATTACACAAAGAATTATGTGAATAAGTTAATTTGCCTAGGATCTGAATAAAAAAGAAGACAAGTAAAATCACAAGCTATTTTAGACTGTTTTTCACTACATTTATACCGGAAGTGATTTTCGAAATTCGTTTGTTAGTTTGATAGAGTTATCCAAGACTCACAATTTAAAACATTTCCGGGCCGTTTAGCCCTTCAAATTTCGGCACAATTCAGGAAATTGCTTAATTTTACGATTTCGTAGTTTAATAGGCCCTACTCGTACTGTTCTTTTTTGGGGGGGGGGGCTATTTGCTTTATGTCGCACCGACACCGACAGGTCTTATGGCGACGATGGGACAGTAACGGCCTAGGAATGGGAAGGAAGCGCCGTGGCTTTAATTAAGGTACAGCCCCAGAATTTTCCTGGTGTGAAAATGGGAAACCACGGAAAACCATCTTCAGGGCTGCCGACGGTGGGATTCGAATCCACTATCTCCCGGATGCAAGCTCACAGCTGCGCGCCCCTAACCGCACGGCCAATTCGCCCGGTGAATACCCTTACTTTGTCCGCTAAGAAATGTTTTAAACATTAGAAAGTAAATATATTGAGAGCGTGGGATGATGGCTATTCATATCCGACCTCCCTTGGCCAACTCTTATTCTCTTTGTGGAACTTCGGGATTTATTATTTTTACGCCTTTCAAGTCCTTTTTCCCTCCTCTATCATCTTCTTCTCTTAATCTGTTTACTCTCCAGGGTTGGTTTTTCCCTCTACCGCTTCAAGGGCAGTGTGAGACATTGGGACGGGGAATACAACTGGGGAGAATGACCAATACCTCGCCGAGGCGGCCTCATTTGCTATGCTGAACAGGGGATTAGTGGGGGGGGGGGATGGGAAGATTGGAAGGGATAGACAAGGAAGAGGGAAGGAAGGGACCGTGGCCATAAGTTAGGTATCATCCCGGCATTTGCCTGCAGGAGAAGTGGGAAACCACGGAAAACCACTTCCAGGATGGGTGAGGTGGAAATCGAATCCACATCTACTCATTTGACCTCCCGAGGCTGAGTGGACCCGGTTCCAGCCCTCGTACTACTTTTCCAATTTCGTGACACAGGCGGAATCGAACCCTGGTCTCCGGGGGTAGCAGCTAATCACACTAACCACGACACCACAGAGGGGGACCCCTCCTTTATCTTCAAATTATAATTAAGAGAGGATGATTATCTCTTTGTACTTCTCCTTATTGTAATAGTCTCCTCCAGCCCCAGCATAGGTGTTTATAAATACAGGGCGTAATGATAAGTTTTGAGGATACATTCCTCGCATGTAGAAAAGAAAATATGTTGTATGTTCCCCATTTTCTAATCGCCGTATTGTATGTGGCTATTCTTCAATTCCTTTGCGACATGTTCATAGCGATGCTTACTTTGGCTATTTAAAAGACATATTTTGTAGTCTACAATAATAAGCGTTCCATTGTTGTTAGCAATCCCCAAATACGTAATAAAGCAAAATCAACATTGGACGTTATAGCCGATACATTTATCCGAAAATGTGGTAAAAATACGTCGTTTTATACGATATGTCGTAATAAGCGATTTTTTAAATACAGTGTTTATATAGGATTTAGACGGGTCTGATAAATTGCGCCGTTGTATCCAATGTGTCGTTATAAGCGATGTCGCTATAAACAGTTTCGACTGTATTATATTTTCTTCTTCTTCGTGTGAGGAATGTGTGCTGAAGTCCGGCTCCATGGCTAAATGGTTAGCGTGCTGGCCTTCGGTCACTGGGGTCCCGGATTCTATTCCCGGCCGGGTCGGGGATTTTAACTTCGTCTGCTTAATTTCTCCGGCTCGGGGGCAGGGTGTTTGTGTTCGTCTTAAATGTATAACTTCAATTCATTAAAGTCGATTCAAAATTCTTTCTTTCTTAATCTGCTTACCCTCCAGGGTTCGTTTTTCCTCGCCGGGCTGAGTGGCTCAGACGGTTAAGGCGCTGGCCTTCTGGCCCTAACTTGGCAGGTTCGATCCTGGCTCAGTCCGGTGGTATTTGAAGGTGCTCAAATACGTCAGCCTCGTGTCGGTAGATTTACTGGCACGTAAAAGAACTCCTGCGGGACTAAATTCCGGCACCTCGGCGTCTCCGAAAACCGTAAAAGAGTAGTTAGTGGGACGTAAAACAAATAACATTATTATTATTATCGTTTTTCCTCGGACTCAGCGAGGGATCTCACCTCCACCGCCTCAAGGGCAGTGTCCTGGAGCGTGAGACATTGAGTCGAGGGATACAACTGGGGAGGATGACCAGTACCTTGCCCAGGCGGCCTCACCTGCTATGCTGATCAGGGGCCTTGGTGGGGGATAGAAACATTGGAAGGGATAGTCAAGGAAAGCGGAAGGAAGCGGCCGTGGCCTTAAGTTAGTACCATCCAGCCATTTGCGATGAGAAATGGGAAACCACGGAAAACCAGTTCCAGGATGGCTGAGGTGCGAATCGCATCCACCTCTACTCAGTTGACCTCCTGAGGCTGAGTGGACCCCGTTCCAGCCCTCGTACCACTTTTCAAAGTTCGTGCCAGAGCCGGGAGTCGACTTCGGGCCTCCGGAGGTGGCAGCTAATCACAGTAACCACTATACCACAGAGGCGGACCGATTCAAAATTAATGATCAGAAACATACAAAAATTGTCAATTCATAATTAATAATCGGAAACATACAAACCTTTAGCTGGCTAAATGGTCGTTAAGACGGAAAGCCAAATTATTTCTTTTTTAAGAAGAAAATGTGTCCTGAAAGTTTATCCGTACCTTAATGTTACACTCTGTATCTCGATGGAGATTTGGCCCAGTTATACGGCCAGATGCCTTTCCTGACGTCAACCCTCTGTAAACGGATGTATTCACTATGGCGTGTTTTTATGGTGGTGATCAGTGTGAGTAGTGCATTAAGGCGAGCACAAACAGATAATTCGCGGTCCGGTCGGAAATCGAACCTGGGTCTTGTGGTCCGAAAGCCAGTATGCTGACCATTCAGCCAAGGAGCCGGATAAATAAAGCAGCGCGTATATAAACGATTTCCACTACCAAGATGACAGACTGTGCATGCTTCTTATGTATTTTCAAGAAAATGTTACATTGTGGCATATTGTACAGTACCAAAACTATTCGAATGGTGTAGGAAAAATAGTTACGAAGGCGGATGAAATATGAACGGGAATTTGAATGTATCGCTTCTGTTAAAAATAAATCTGAAGCACCAAACCTTCCGAAAAATTGAGACAGCTCCGCGCACATTTTGGGCAAGAAACACTTTTGCAGGCTAAAAAAAAAAAAAAAAAATTATGACAGGAAGAGAAGCAGTGGAAAATGTACTTCATGAAAGGAGACCACGGACAAGCATCACTGCAGACAACATTTTTGCCATTCGTGACATCTTTCACCAATAAAGATCGGGGAATAAACGTTTCGCAAATTGTTTTATCCGTAGGAATAAGTTATGGAAGTGTTCAGACCATCATCCGAGATGAACTCCATTTCAGAAAACTGCCTGCCAGGTAGGTTCCTCGTCTCCTCAACCAGGAACAAAAATCTTTACGCCAGGAAGTTTGTTAGAGACTCCTGCGTCGCTACAAGTAGGAAGGAGAGGATTTCCTGCGTCGTATTGTGACGTGTGATGAAACTTGAGTGCTTCATTACACCCCGGATTCAAAGCAAGCAAGCAAGCAGGTCCTGTCAAGGCCAAAACACGTCCATCTGCTAGAAAGGTGCTTGCAACCGTTTTCTGGGACTCTGCGGGCGTTTTGCTGATGGATTTTCTTCAGGACAAAGGACAATTAATGGAGCCTATTACTGTCGCCTTTTGGATGAAGCAAAAGCTGCGTATCGAACAAGCGACGCCGGCAACCGATCTGAAACGTCGTTCTTCCCAATAAAAATGCAAGGCCGCATACTGCCGCTTTAACGCGGGGAAAACTGGAGGAAATACACTGGACACCTCTGGAACACCCTCCGTACAGTCCAGATTTATCGCCCTGCGACTACCATTTGCTTGGACCATTCAAACAAGACCTAGGAGGACAGCGGTTTGATGATGATGCAAGTGTAGAAGAGCTCGTGCGCTGCTGTCTCCGCACATGTTCCTCTTCTCTCTATCAAGACGGCATCAAAAACTTACCAATCCGATGGAGAAAATGTGTATCGAAGGCAGGGCACTATGTAGAAAAGTGATCTCTATATGTGCACTTTTTTGGTTGATGCAATAAATTTAAAAAAGTAATTTCCATTTATATTTGATCCGCGGTAGTATATAAATTAAGACCGAACGGGTGCCATATTTTAGCTTCCCATGAATCCAATTTTTAGCCACTTGACATTGAAATTACATTATGATGCAATACTCGTATATGTATTGCAAACAGTGCATACAAGCCCACACACACTCTTGCTTATGTGGGATTCACTGACATATTGATTGAACTATTTTAACTGTGAAAAATGTGAATTAAAATAAATAAGTGAATAACTGAATTTAATATATAATTTCTTTCTGCTTCAGGTATATCGTCATGGACTGAGAACACCGGCCGATACATATCCTAATGACCCGTATCTCCACCATGACTTCGCACCGTATGGATGGGGTCAACTGACTAATGTAAGATGAACATTTTAATTCCTCAAAAGTAAATATTATATTGTACATTTAAATGGCAAAGAATTGTTTCAAAATGTGAGTCAAGAGTTAAAATTTTAACTCCTTCCTTCGTTACATAAAATAAATTTCATTGTGCTAAGCCCGTATTGTTCAGCAATCCTTATCACGCATTCTACCTTTACAACACAATTTGCGTTTTTATTAATAGACTACATTAAAATCGATGTGTTTTTCACTGTGCATGTACTAATATCCATGTGTCAATTTTTACAAGGTTTTTAATTTTTTATTCTTGTCTCGACTGATGATGTCCTGCTAGAGATAGAATATGTATCAATTTAATGTGGTCTTTTAATACTTAATCTGCTTTACCCTCCAGGGTTGGTTTTTCCCTCGGATTCAAGTGAGGGATCCCACCTCTACCGCCTCAAGGGCAGTGTCCTGGAGCTTGAGACATTGGGTCGGGGATACAACTGGGGAGAATGACCAGTACATCGCCCAGGCGGCCTCACCTGCTATGCTGAACAGGGGCCTAGTGGGGGGGGGGATGGGAAGATTGGAAGGGATAGACAAGGAAGAGGGAAGGAAGCGGCCGTGGCCTTAAGTTAGGTACCATCCCGGCATTTGCCTGGAGGAGAAGTGGGAAACCACGGAAAAGCACTTCCAGGATGACTGAGGTGGGAATCGAACCCACCTCTACTCAGTTGACCTCCCGAGGCTGAGAGGACCCCCGTCCCAGCCCTCGTACTACTTTTCAAATTTCGTGGCAGAGCCGGGAATCGAACCCGGTCCTCCGGGGGTGGCAGCTAATCACACTAAGCACTACACCACAGAGGCGGACGTAGTCTATTAATAAAGACGCAAATTGTGTTGTAAAGGTGGAATACGTGATAAGGATTGCTAAAGTGATCCTTCCTTCATGACAAGTTTGATGACCTATCTCTAGCAGCATCAGTTGTTTTCTTCGAGTCTACTATAACAGCATGTAGTTCCTTTTTTATTTTGCCTTGGTCTAACCAACGTTCAGGGCGTCTTCCTCCACATCTCTTGCTACTGCACGTTCCATCTTCGCGTATATTCTCACCACTTGCAACGTTAAAAACAGTATTAAATATTAACATGGGCACGTGTAGTTTTCACTTTTGGATTGCTACTAGCTCAGCTACCTGCATACAAGTTTTGAACGAGTGTAGTACCTCAAAGGCTTCCCTTGTTAGTGTAATGGTAATTCACCTGTCCCACTCGTTGGCTGAATGGTCAGCGTACTGGCCTTCGGTCCAGCGGGTCCCGGGTTCGATTCCCGGACGGGCCGGGGATTTTAACCTTCATTGGTTAATTCCACTGGCCCCGGGGGCTGAGTGTTTGTGCTATCCCCAACATCCCTGTACTCCCACACACCACACATAACACTATCCTCCACCACAATAACACGCAGTTACCTAAACATGGCAGATGCTGCCCACCCTCATTGGAGGGTCTGCCTTACAAGGGCAGCACTCGGCTAGAAATAGCCACACGAAATTATTATTATTATTATTATTATTATTATTATTATTATTATTATTATTATTATTATTATTATTATTATTATTATTATTATTATTATTATTATTATTATTATTATATTCGCCTCTGTACAAGGCGATAACTACGGTCTGTAGCTCGAACTATTTTGTTCACGAAACGTGTCTGAAAGTAGATGCAAGGTTTACTTAAGTGATTTTTAATGAATTCATGTTAGCTGTCTGGTATATCTACTGAAGACTAACAGCGAAACATTAAAAGTGTTTGCACAGAGTTCGATAGCTGCAGTCGCTTAAAAGCGGGTTCGAACCCCACTGTCGGCAGCCCTGAAAATGGTTTTCCGTGGTTTCCAATTTTCACACCAGGCTGTACCTTAATTAAAGCCATGACCGCTTCCTTCCCACTCCTGGGCTTGCCCTGTCTCATCGTCGCCACAATGTCGGCGTGACGTAAAGCAATTTGCAAAAACTGTTTGCAATCTTAGTCTGGCCGAAACCTTAGCTCTACCATACATATGAATTATTAAACACACTGATGAGTCCTCATTGATACAACCACGTGGCTGACCTTGTTAATGTTTATTGTCATGCCACGCTTGTTACAGAATGAATAGCAATCTCCTCGCTATTTAGCTCAGCACAGGTGTGACACTACGGGTACCCGGAGTTATCCGTAAACACTCTTGGTGCGCAGACTAGCGAACAGAATAAGAGATACTAAAGGATACGGTACTTCGATTTGGTGTTGCCATATTACATTTCTAATTTTTCGTTTATTTATTTCTCAAGGCACCTGAGATAAAGCTCACTGCGGTGCAGTACATTCTAATAATCAATCAATCAATCAATCAATCAATCAATCAATCAATCAATCAATCAATCTATCTATCTATCTATCTATCTATCTATCTATCTATCTATCTATCTATCTATCTATCTATCTATCTATCTATCTATCTATCTATCTATCTATCTATCTATCTATCTATCTATCTATCTATCTATCTATCTATCTATCTATCTATCTATCTATCTATCTATCTATCTATCTATCTAATCTATCTATCTATCTATCTATCTATCTATCTATCTATCTATCTATCTATCTATCTATCTATCTATCTATCTATCTATCTATCTATCTATCTATCTATCTATCTATCTATCTATCTATCTATCTATCTATCTATCTATCTATCTATCTATCTATCTATCTATCTATCTATCTATCTATCTATCTATCTATCTATCTATCTATCTATCTATCTATCTATCTATCTATCTATCTATCTATCTATCTATCTATCTGCATTTAGAGCTGTCGCCCAGGTGGTAGATTCCCTATCAGTTACCATTTTCAAAGAACTGGGAAATGTATCGAGCATTTCCCTTAATAATTTATTCCAATCCTTGACTCATCTTCCTATAAATTAAGATTTACTCCGATTCTTCCTCTTTAATTCCAACTTTATCCTCGTGTTATGAGCTCTCCTACTTTTGAAAGCTCCGCTGAAGCTTACTCATTTCCATCTCTCCAATGACAGCTCGAAACATGCCTCTTAGTCGAGCAGCTCTTCTCCTTACTTCCAAGTTTGCAACAGTTTTGTAACACTACTCCTTTGTCGGAAATCACCCATAACAAATCGTGCTGCTTTCTTTTGAATCTTCTCCAGTTTTCGTATCTAGTAGTCCTGGTTTGGGTCCCAAACACTGGAGCCATGATCTTACCAGGGACTTATACGCCCTCTCCTTTACATCCTTACTACAACCCCTGAATACTTTCATAACCGTGTGAAGAGATCTGTAACATTTCTTAACTATCTCGTTAATATGATTACCCCAAGGAAGATCATTCCTCATATTAACACATAGGTACTTACAGTGATCTCCATGATGTCCTATCCCCTCATCAACACAATAATTAAAACTTTTTATCCCGTTCACCATCATACCATTCTCCCCTGTCCATCTCCTAACATTGTCCTGGTCCTCCCGGAGTTGCTCACAATCCTGTAACCCATTTACTACTCTATACAGTATTTAATGTGACAAGTTGGCCTACATACATTTGCTTTGACATTCAATTTCCTTTATACAAGGGTTGTGATTATGATCATTACTTAAAAAACATTAACCTGGCCTTTGTTCATTTTTACAAGAGAATACAATCCGATAGCGTAGTGATCCTTTTAAAGAATGGTACAGTTCAATTAATGAAGCTAGACGAAACAGATGGAAGGAAACCATGGATACAGTGGACTTCAGACACTCAAGTCGAAAAGCTTGGAGCCTTCTGAAGAAGCTAGGAAGAATACCTCACAGTCTCCAGCTGAAAACAGAGGTTTCACCTAATCATATTGCCAGTCGCATTGCCAGTTTGTCCAAATCTAAGCCAGACAAATTACACAAAAGGTTTATTAAAAATGAACTGTCTCATTTGAGAAAGCAGTACACTACTTCTTCCAACATTTCTGCTCCTTTTACTGAGCAAGAGCTTTTGCTTGCCTTAATGAATTGAAAAATGGAAAGTCCCCAGGGTTTGATGGTATACACCCAGAATTTTTGAAGCACTGTGGAAAAAATGTAAGGAACTGGCTAGTGCAGTTTTTCTCTAACATACTCCGAACAAGTCAAATCCCTTCAGAGTTTAAACGGACTAAGATACTAGCTATCTTAAAACCTGGTAAACCTACGGATTCTGTCGAAAGCTACAGACCAATTGCGTTAATGAGTGTCTGCTTTAAGCTCTTGGAACGGCTTATCTACAATAGAATAAGCCATCTAATTTTTAGAATCATTCCAATCGAACAAGCTGGTTTTAGACCTCAACGTAGTTGTGAAGATCAGGTGCTTGCTCTGACAACACATATTGAGACAGGTTTTGAAAAGCTATTAAAGAGTGGAGCAGTGTTTATTGATCTAACAGTTGCATATGATACAGTGTGGAGAGAAGGTGTTGTGTATAAGTTCTTTAAACTGACAAAGTGTGGTCAAATGTCGCGTCTGATTAACAATATGCTCTCAAATAGAATTATCCAGATAGTCATGCATACAAATCACAGCAAAATAAAGGTACTTAACAATGGTCTGCCTCAAGGATCTGTTCTCTCTCCATTACTGTTTAACCTGTATATTGCAGACATACCTGTCACGAGCTCTCGTCAATTTGCTTATGCCGACGATCTGGCAATAATTAGTCAGCATGTGGATGCTAATGTGGTAGAGAGAACTTTAAATGCAGACCTGGATGCTCTGTGTGCATACTTGAAAACGTGGTGCTTGAAACCAAGCCCTAGTAAAACGGAAACCTGCTCCTTCCATTTAAATAACCGACAAGCGAATAACACCTTGAAAGTGTCACTTAATGGAAGTCTTCTCCCTTACAATACCAACCCCAAATATCTTGGAGTTGCTCTCGACAGAACGCTATCATACAGGAAACATCTAACCAACCTAGCAGCCAAATTAAGGTCACGCAACATCATCCACAAGCTTGCTGGCTCCACATGGGGAGCTTCTGCATCTACTTTGCGTACTTCAGCTATGGCGTTGGTGCTTTCCACAGCTGAGTACTGTTCTTCAGTTTGGTTCAACAGCTCTCATACTAAAAAGGTGGACTCGGTCTTGAATGAAACAATGCGTGTCATAAGTGGCACAGTAAAATCTACTCCTCTTTTCTGGTTGCCAGTGCTCAGCCACATAGAACCTCCTAGAATTAGAAGATTGAACAACTTGTATAGAGAATAAAATAAAATATTAACTAATCCTGATCTCCCTATCCATAAAGATGTTAACGTCAGATTCAGTCGCCTCAAATCAAGATCTCCTCCTATTCAAACAGCTCAGGAACTTGTTAGGAGGGATTTCAATCCAGAAACTGATTGGCAACAAGAGTGGAACAGCGTAGCTCCGATTCAATGGCAGACACTGTTCAATTATAAGAATCTTCCAGCTGGCTTTGATTTGCCCCGCAAGACATGGGTAGCCCTCAACAGAGTACGTACTAACCACGGGAGGTGTGGATCAATGTTGTTTAAATGGGGTATGAGATCGTCTCCAGCCTGTGACTGTGGTGCAGTTAAGCAGACCATCAACCATATTGTCACCGAATGCATTGGAAGGGCATTCGCTGGATCCAGCCAGGACTTTGTGGTGGCTTCTTCTGAGGCCGTACAATGGCTAGAGAACTTAGATCTAACTCTTTGAACCCTTTTGCTTGCACGATTGTTTTCAAAGTTATGTTTTTATCTTGTAATTATGTATATAATATTTTGTGCTGTATATGTTATCTTTGTATTGTTTTGTGTACGTTACCATACGCTAATAATAATAGTTCAATTAATTACGAGAAAATTCATACTAGCATTGATTATCATATTAAAATTTCTTATTAAGGATTTCCAAATTTACAGAAATTCATGTTTTATAGAGAAGTAATTTCTAAGCATTTTATATAAGTTCACTAGAAAAAAGAAATACTGTATGAGTACAAACCTACCCAGAATACAAGAAGAGGCATTGCCCTCTACCATACAATGTTTAGAGATAACTAGAGCTCGGAAGTTAGACAAAATGCCTTTTTCTTTATCTGGTTGGATATATCGATGTGGCACATCCATACGAACATATTTCCGCAGCCTATTTGATAGTTTAATGCCTTATTTTTCCTTTTTTAAGTTGTTGTGGATATTTTCTGCTGTTATTTGTATGTTAAAATTAATTAATGGAAAGAAAAAATATGTAATTCTAATGCACTGTATTAATAATTAAAAAAACTGTTCAACTCCCTAGGACTCGCAAATCTAATACTGTCGGGGTAGGAAAAGAACAAGAGTTGACCAAGCGAGGTCAGACAGGAAAGGTATTGGCAAGAAACCTGACACAGGTAAGTGGAAGGAACGCCAGACTCAGCCAGGGGAACCGTGGTCGCCAACCCACACTCCCAAGTTGAGAGGGCCTTGCCCCCCCTTTTAGTCGCCTCCTCTTACAACTGATAAGGGATACCATTGACATCATTCTATTATCCCCACCGACAGGAGATGTAATATTAAGTACTAAAATGTGATGCAGATGTATGTTACGTAGCTTACGTTAAAGTATATTATTTTAGTGCCCATTTTTGTCATTATAAACGCCTATTTTCATTATTTTCCTGCCTATTTCCTAAATGTTAAGGGCTTATTTGCCTGCCTATTTTAGTTAAAATAAATGCCTGAACTACCGGGTTCTAGAGATAACGTACAGTAGAACCTCGCTTAATCGAACTTCGCTTAACCGAAACCCGGATTAACCGAAATGCTCTGGCAAAATTGTATTTTAATATTTTGTTTTTACCCTCTCGTTCTTAGCCGTCGATATTAGTAATTCTTTTGCTACAATTGATGAGAGTTACTAGGCAAACCTTAATTTTATATGATGACTTATCCCAGAATGCACGTGTAGCATAAAACTAAACCGTTTCTTAGTTCGTTCCATGATACATTTTTTCTTGAACAAGCAGGAATTATTATTACTGTATTATAATAATTATTATTATTATTATTACTGTATTATTCGTCATGAAGATTATGGAGATGACTCCGACCTTGACAATATCAGTTCTGAGAATCTAGTTACAGCAGATGATTGATTTAATGCATTGGAGGTAAGATTGATTTCGAATTTTTAATAAAATACAGTACCACACGCTTTAATTACATTACTGTAATAAAATTACTGTATACGGTATTCAGTTCAGTAGTAAACAAAAATTGTTTCATTATTTCAAGGTTGCTTCGCTCTTTGTTGAACAAAGCAATGAATCTACACCAGCTGATCATGAAACGGTGGCGCGACATAGCTGCACGACAGTGCTGCACCAAGAAAATCCAGAAGAAAATCACTGATTTTATACAATGAGTGACATGTAAATATTTTAATATTAATATACAGTATGCACCTTCGCTTAACAGAGTTTATGCATTTTTATTTCGATATTTAACTTCCGAAAGTATTTACCATGTATCATCCGAAAAAACGCGTCAACCGAACTGGCTCCGCCCCCTTTATTTCAGATAAACGGGGTTCTACTGTATAAGTAAAAACATTCTAGTAACGTAAAAAGGGAAATGCCTAACTAAGATATAAACTTCATAGCTAAATGAAGACTAAAAACACTGCTGGGTAAATAATCTCACCGAGCAAGTGGCTGCGCGGTTTGGGTTCGAACACCACTGTCGGCAATCCTGAAAATGGTTTCCTGCGGTTTCCGAGCTCGATAGCTGCAGTCGCTTAATTGGGGCCAGTATCCAGTAATCGGGAGATAGTGGGTTCGAACCCCGCTGTCGGCAGCCCTGAAGATGGTTTTCCGTGGTTTCCCATTTTCACACCAGGCAAATGCCGGGGATGTACCTTAATTAAGGCCACGGCCGCTTCCTTCCAGTTCCTAGGCCTTTCCTATCCCATCGTCGCCATAAAACCTATCTGTGTCGGTGCGACGTAAAGCAAAAAAAGAAAAAAGAAGAAAAAAGAGACGTATCTGTGACATCAGGGAGTGTTACGGTCCGAATCCATCGCAACTAATACTCAATAAAAAAAATATTTTGAGATATAAGATCTCAAACCAAATGTAAGGGCGCCATCCAATCAGTACTACAGGGTTGAACGGAACACTCTAATCTTTAACTTTAAGGCTCATCATAAAACACACAAATTATATATATTCAGATCAAAGGGAAATTATGAAGGCTCCTTCCTAGGAATGGGGACGGATATTTAAACGGTCACCAAGGGTTTACTATTTTACAAGAACAAGAACCTGGAGCTGTTTCCTTGCAAATGCTAAAGGAGCATTTTATTTAAGTAAACAAATGAAATTTTACACACAATCAAAATCTGTTGACCCTTGATTTGCCGGTAATTTGGCAAATTATTCCTGAAATTGATTACATAATGTTTGTCACTTTTGACCGCCCTTCCATTTTGGTGGTAGAACCGTTGATATCTGAAGGTATCAGATTTACCTTCGTTAACACCATGACCATATTTGATCATGGACCAATAACCTGTTGGCTAAGTAGGCGCGATCACATGGACCATGTTATCGCCTCTACTTTAATTGAGATGAGACCAACCCGGGAAACTACAAACTCTCCCCGGGTTCCTAACCAAGATATGCTAATCGTTAGTTGAAGGAATACGACAAAGGGACTCTAACCTAATGGTCCAGATGTAGGGATTTGCCTTCATTTACACATATTAACTTATTATTTACAACCAATTGACATTATTTCGTTAATTCGCCAGCTGACTTCCCTAGTATCATCCATCAACAGCCTCCGAAATAATAAGAAAAATAAATAAAATAAAAAAATATTTTATTAAATATTATTATTATTATTATTATTATTATTATTATTATTATTATTATGTTTTGTGGAGATCATGATTATCGTAACCCGTAATCATCCTCGGACTAATATTTCAACTTTTCGCGATTTTATTTTATTTTCATCTGAAATAAATAAAAGTACCTTCGTTGATTATTCTTCTTCTCCTTCTTCAAATATTCTCATTATTATTATTATTAGTTAAAAATCTCAAATTTTTCATCTCAACTCCCAACATCATTATTATGTCCAAATTTAAAAAAAAAGTAAATTCTTCTTCAAAAAAGTAGTTATTTTTTATTATTATTATTATTTAAAAAAAATAATTTCGCCTGTTACACGGTATTCCACTCTTAATATGTTTAACGCATAACCCCTTTTACAATTCCGATTTATTTTGGCACTAATCAATCCAGATATGATTTACTTGGAATATTATTATTATTACTTCTTTCGAGAATCTTTATTTTTATTCCCCATCTTTATAATTTGGTCACATACGTTCTCTCCCAAACAGAAATCACCAAGATCCGAATTCACATCGGTCAGGACATAATAGTATTCGAATCCGCCACCTTATTTTCGTACTGCCGTTAATTCATGGAGACCATATGCTCCTAAGACAATTCTCAAATCCCATAACACCTCGCAGTTGGGCAAATACCTCCAATCTCTGCAAGTGTTAAATTATTCCTTCCTTTTCCATTTTGAAGTCCATTTATCCATTGGAACTCTTCAAAACATTTTCACAAATTAACCCTCGGTGTGTGGACTCTATTCTGCCACTCAATACACCGGTATATAAATACAACCTCTATGTGGGCCTTAAGATCCATCTATTTCTTCATCAACATCAGTACAATTCACTTTCATTTCGGGCCGGATTTCTGTCCCACAAACTCCAAATCTCAACTTTTGGCTCAAATCCCTCTGGATCTCAAACATAGCGTGACCATATTATAAAAGTGCCTATCTCGTTTCTACCAAAATTATTTATGATTATTATGGAGTCCAAAAACGTTAAATCAAAAATTAGTGTTAAAACCGGATTCACTGCACAAATTTTAATTATTCACGGCACATGTGATCTCCACATTTAAATTACTTTAATTTGCAATCACTTTATCCAACTAGGCCCGTGCCTTTATTCTCAAAGATTATTATTAAACACGCCTTTACACATTACCAAATTCTATTGTACTACTTCGACACTTGTACAGATTATTATTATTTTGTCCACTGGCGAACTTCGCGATATTTACAAACAAATCAATGGACTTCATTCCGTCCCACAACAATTTAAATCACTTGGCGATTATCTTAACAACATGCCTTAATATCTATAAAAGTTCCGATAACGGAAACCCACTTTGGAAGCACTTCTAAATGAATATTTACATTATCTTTATGTGAAACGTGCTCCATATTATAGCAAACAACTCAAGCACTTGAATGAACAACTCAACCCTACTATACTCTATTTCATCATCATCATCATCTGTTTACCCTCCAGGTTCGGTTTTTCCCTCGGACTCAGCGAGGGATCCCACCTCTACCGCCTCAAGGGCAGTGTCCTGGAGCTTCAGACTCTTGGTCGTGGGATACAACTGGGGAGTATGACCAGTATCTCGCCCAGGCGGCCTCACCTGCTATGGTGAACAGGGGCCTTGTAGGGGGATGGGAAGATTGGAAGGGATAGGCAAGGATGAGGGAAGGAAGCGGCCGTGGCCTTAAGTTAGGGACCATCCAGGCATTCGCCTGGAGGTGAAGTGGGAAACCACGGAAAACCACTTCGAGGATGGCTGAGGTGGGAATCGAACCCGCCTCTACTCAGTTGACCTCCCGAGGCTGAGTGGACCCCGTTCCAGCCCTCGTACCACTTTTCAAATTTCGTGGCAGAGCCGGGAATCGAACCCGGACCTCCGGGGGTGGCAGCTAATCACGCTAACCACTACACCACAGAGGCGGCCTATACTCTATTTAATAATCAAAATTATGATGAGTGCTTGATCTAATCTACATATTAATTTGTCCCTTTGTCTATCTATCTTTGAATTTATACGAGCCGTAACGGCTCGTTTCACAATCAAGTTACCATGATAAAATATGATTTCCTCCCCCTAACGATAGCAATCTATAAATATATTAAAAGGTACTCAACTCTGCCATTGTAGTCTGCTAAAACCGGACGAGAAGCCATAGCCCCTCCGGTTTTTAGCAATGCATTCCACTGATATTCATGCCAGCTTGAAGAATTAATCCTTGACCCTTTTCAACTTTACACATTTTGAATAAAAACAAATAAATTAGCTGTTGCACTTTGGAATAATTTCCACCCTAAATTCTATTCACAAATTTTACAATCTCGGCCTTGTATCTAGCCCACTTAATGTAAATATACATTCTTCATTCCTTTCCCGGACACTAGGAACATGGGATACCTCGGGTTTCCCTTTACTACGGCCCGTGCGCGCACTTGAATTTCCCGTCTCACGTTCGTGTAGCTGACCAGGTATCAGTTTAGAATGGACTGTTTACTAGGTGACATAAACACTCGTGACCGTTCTCATGTAACGCACTTCCTAATCGGTTGGTAGAATCTCACACTCCGTAAGTTATGCTTTACTGAGTCCTGTCTATTTGAAACACTTCATACTAGTAGACTGCTCAAGACCGTAATATGAGCTACATCACGTCATGAATCACTGTACTATGTAACAATATAATACTTCGAACTCTACTTTGCGTAAGTACACACTCGCACCCCTGGCGTAGTCACGGCTCGAACGCTATATCAGAAGTACTTTTTGCGCACCACTGGCGTGGTCACGGCTCGAACACAATATCGGAAGTACTTGCGCGTCCTAGTGTACGACCTCATATTTATACTTGTATCCCCTCTCTTCCGAGTTAAGTGGAGGTCATCCTGGGATGCACAGTCCCGATATCTTCATACGACAGTTTGCGGTTTGGCCCGTGGCTTTAATATATGATCCAATGATGTAATTATGTTCTCAAATGCTGTATACCTATTCTCAACTATTATCGTTCGCTGGTAATGGATATATTCGCGAATTTAGCTGCCGTATCCCGGCTCGGGGTTTCGCGCTCTATTGTGGCGTCCTTTGCCTTCAGCCAATCAACGAATAGCGTCCATGAATTCTCAGAATTTCACCATGCAATCTCCCGTAATTATTAACTTTATATAAGTTTTATGGTATAGTAAGGCTCCTAAATGCCACTTTATTCTGAATCGATACTTGACTTCTTTCTATCAGTTTAATCCACGGAGTTAGCCTCGCTAGTGCTTCTTACAATACGAAGTTGTCGCCTTGCTTTGGTCAAGTGAATTTTTCCATTGGTCCACCTTAACCACGTGACCGGGAAGGCTCATATTTTTTTTCTTCTAGTGTCAACCCCGTGTTCCACTCCCGCAAGTTACATGGAGATACCTCGCCATCATTTCTCAGAATTTTGCACCCGGCTCCCTGCGCTGTTGCTACTACCAAGACTGCCCCGGGCTAGGAAAACTTTGGCAACAAGTTATGCTCTCTCTTTCCCTGTTGGCACAAATTCTGAGAAACCTAATTCTGTCCCTCATTGTGTTTGTTAATCTCACTGGAGACAAGAGTCTGTGGTATGGTGAAACCTGCCATCTCGGCCTGGCCTGTTCTTACTGTATGTACAGTAAGATACTATTTATTCTGAACATGAAATATATATTCCTCAATAATTCATCATAATTACAATTACATGACGCTTATCACACCCCCACCAGGGTGCAGTATCATCCGAAAAAACGCGTCAACCGAACTGGCTCCGCCCCCTTTATTTCAGATAAACGGGGTTCTACTGTATAAGTAAAAACATTCTAGTAACGTAAAAAGGGAAATGCCTAACTAAGATATAAACTTCATAGCTAAATGAAGACTAAAAACACTGCTGGGTAAATAATCTCACCGAGCAAGTGGCTGCGCGGTTTGGGTTCGAACACCACTGTCGGCAATCCTGAAAATGGTTTCCTGCGGTTTCCGAGCTCGATAGCTGCAGTCGCTTAATTGGGGCCAGTATCCAGTAATCGGGAGATAGTGGGTTCGAACCCCGCTGTCGGCAGCCCTGAAGATGGTTTTCCGTGGTTTCCCATTTTCACACCAGGCAAATGCCGGGGATGTACCTTAATTAAGGCCACGGCCGCTTCCTTCCAGTTCCTAGGCCTTTCCTATCCCATCGTCGCCATAAAACCTATCTGTGTCGGTGCGACGTAAAGCAAAAAAAGAAAAAAGAAGAAAAAAGAGACGTATCTGTGACATAAAGCAAATTGCAAACAAATTTGTTTGGCGATTCTGTTGTTGTCCATCCTCATTTTGTGGCCAAACAATTAAACTCTCCTTTCCTTTATCTCCTCCATTTCTCCTGATTTTATGGCGAACATACTTTCCGTGGCATAGATACTTTCTGACTTTGTTACTGTATTGTAATGTCTTAATTGTAACTTTATGTGGAAGATTCTTCTTGTTATAAGTATCCTTGACAGTTTGTACGCTACTTCCATTTCTTCCGTTCTTGTTTTTATGGTTTCCTTCTGTAGTCCATACATTTTAATTATTTCACCTAAGTACTTACATTTGTCAACTTTCTCTATAATAATAATAATAATAATAATAATAATAATAATAATAATAATAATAATAATAATAATAATAATAATAATAATAATAATAATAATAATCTTTCTTAATACGTTTATCCTCCAGGGCCGGTCTTTCCCTCGGACTCAGCGAGGGATCCCTCCTATGTCGCGTCAAGGGCATTGTCCTGGAGTGTGAGACTTTGGGTCTGGGATACAGCTGGGAAGGATGACCAGTACCTCACCCAGGCGGCCTCACCTGCTATGCTGAACAGGAGCCTTGGTAGGGGATGGGAAGTATAGACAAGAAAGAGGAAAGGAAGCGGCCGTGGCCTTAAGTTAGGTACCATCCCGGCATTTGCCTGGAGGAGAAGTGGGAAACCACGGAAAAAATCTTCGAGGATGGCTGAGGAGGGAATCGAACACCCCCTCTACTCAGTTGACCTCCCTAGGCTGAGCGGATACCGTTCTAGCCCTCGTACCACTTTTCGAATTTCGTGGCAGAGCTGGAAATTGAACCCGGTCCTCTGGGGTGGCACCTAATCACACTAACCACTACATCCCAGAGGTGGACTAATAATAATAAAAATAATATATATATTTTTATTTATTTATTTATTTATTTATTTATTTATTTATTTATTTATTTATTTATTTATTTATTTATTTATTTATTTATTTATTTATTTATTTCGTTAGAGCGAACTATGGACCATGTTTACACAATCCACCAGGTCTTCTATCTCTCAAACTTATTCCTCTTTCTTTGCACCCCTTCGAGGTGGTCTTAAGTCTTTGACTTCTCCTTTGCTGCTCCTCAACCGAGATATTGCGTGATTTGAAGTATTCTCCGGTGCATCCTACAGCTTGTTCTTTCCAGTATATCTTCCTATTGGATCACCACTTCTTCCAAGTTCTTGTGAACCTCCTCAGCCATGAAGATTGTGCCTTCCACTTTTCTTGTAGACTAAGTATCCTGTGTGACAATCTCTTTGGATTCATCCTCTTAATGTGCCCATAAAATAGTCTTCTTTTCTTCATAGTAGTTGTTATCTTCTCAACCTTTTATAAAGTTCTAGATTAGGTCTCAATCGGAACACGGGTTGTAAATCTAGTGACTTCCTTGGACCTAAGATTATTCCCTTTTCTTCAATGACTGGGTCCGTTACTCTCATCATGGTTGCCGCCGCATATAGACACTGCGCTCTAACCACCATACAAAAATGTTTTAATTTTGCTTGGATGGATATGGATTTTTAAGTTTTAATACACACCCTGAAAGCCATTTCCCCTGAAGGGGGAGGCGGGCCTCCTAGACGGTGACGCCGTCTCTCAGGCCTGGAAATTTGTATTGGAGAAAGTGAGAGGTTTGGCGGTCGTAGCTTATACTAGGAACTGTCCTGCCATTCACTTTAGTCCAGGAGAATGAAAAAAAAAAACACGGAAAAGCATTTTCAGTACAGCAGACGGTGAGAACCAGCACCTCTCCTTCTCCCGAATACAGAGGCGTAGAGCCACCCCTCCTTTGGTCGGTTGGCCGATCGGAGTGCAGAGCTGTCGGAGCACGGATCAGCCGTGGTCACTTATGGGCCGAGACATACTCTGCTTCCGCCGACGATCCTACCTTTCAGCTTCTTTCTCATTTCCATCCGGGGTGAGGATTTCTCCCAGGTACTGGAATTTATGAACACGGTGGATTTCCCCAAATTTGGTTTCGATTCTGCCTGTGAGATCTGTTTTCTCTGAGTCCATATATGCAGTTTTTCAGAAGATATTATTATTATTATTATTATTATTATTATTATTATTATTATTATTATTATTATTATTATTATTATTATTGAAAATTCACAGCCTTTCGACTGGGTTAGGATGGAATGAATCTAACGGCGAGGACAGGAATTGTGGCGGCTGCCGAAGTCTGTGGCACTCCTCTGGGGCAATGGTTAATGATTGACAAACGAAATGATGGTGGTGAGTGTTGTTAGAATGAAAGATGACAGAGAAAACCGGAACACTCGGAGAAGAGCCTGTCCCACCTCCACTTTGTTCAACACACATTCCACATGGAGTAACCGGAATTTGAACCACGGAAACCAGCGGTGAGAGGCCGGTGCGCTGCCACCTGAGTCACGGAGGCTCTTATTATTATTATTATTATTATTATTATTATTATTATTATTATTATTATTATTATTCCGTTTTTACGGCCGCATTGAACCACTGTAGTCTATTTCGGTCTGATCTTTTATGATGTTTTATGGTTTTTACTTTCAGTTCTTCAAGTATTTCTGCATTATATATGATCTTCGTTGTCGTTCTTCTGAAAATACCCTTTTAGTTGCTTCTCTTTTATCAATTTTTGGTAGGAATCTAATTTTACCGTTCTTCAATTTATTTACTTTGATTTATTCTTTAAATCCTACCGAGCTCGATAGCTGCAGTCGCTTAAGTGCGGCCAGTATCCAGTATTCGGGAGATAGTAGGTTCGAATCTCACTGTCGGCAGCCCTGAAGATGGTTTTCCGTGGTTTCCCATTTTCACACCAGGCAAATGCTGGGGCTGTACCTTAATTAAGGCCACGGCCGCTTCCTTCCCACTCCTAGCCCTTTCCTGTCCCATCGTCGCCATACGATATATCTGTGTCGGTGCGACGTAAAGCCAATAGCAAAAAAAAAAAAATCTTTAAATCCTCCAGTGTTATGTCTAATACAGTACTTTCATGTGTTCTTTTAATTCTTTTATCCAAACAGGTTTTTTTTTTTTCCAAAGCTTCTCCAAAATCCTGCGTATTAACCTGTCTTGAGGTGTTCTCAATAGATTACCAAAGAATGATTCTCTTCTTTCTTATGAAATCCGTTATAGGTTCTATTTCCTGACATACTGCTGCATTTGGGATGATCCGCCATTCACCTTCTTTTTGGTACTTCTTATAAATGCATGTTCTTACTATTCTTCTTTCTATTTTTTAATTTTGATTTTTGCCCTAATTTAAATAATTTTTCACTTTCATAAGTTATTTCAGGTTGGACTACAGACTTATGATATTTCAGTTTTGTACTTATTGACAAACATTTCTTGTTGAATATATTTCTGGTTACATTTTGAGCTCTGGATAATTTATTCGTTCTCTCTGTCCAAGACATTTTTTTCATTTAAGTTGTATGTTATACATTCTCAAAGTTATTTAAATTGATTTACATTTTTTATTTCATTCCCCCATATCAGAACACTGCTTATTAAAAGGGCATCTATTGCCATTATGCTAGTATTTTTCAAAACAAATTGTTAATCCTATTTTTCCAGTAATAGTTTGAGTCAGATGAGTCGGAGCACCTGGAAATACCCAAGGCAAACCAACGACTAAACCAAAGATTTTTTCTATTTGATTTACGTCGCGCCGACACAGATAGGTCTTATGGCGACGATGGGATGGGAAAGGCCTAGGAATGGGAAGGAAGTGGCCGTGGCCTTAGTTAAGTACAACCCCAGCATTTGCCAGGTGTGAAAATGGGAAACGACGGAAAACCATCTTCAGGGCTGCCGACAGTGGGGTTCGAACCCACTATCTCCCGTATGCAAGCTCATAGCTTCCCTTACCGGAAAAATGTTGTCAATTCTAGCCCATTCCCCTGTCTTTCAGCTTGAGCACTCAAGCAAACAAATTTCACCACACGTTCCTACAATGGTGTGCTCTTAATTACAGTCTTTACATTGTAAATATTATTTCAGCTGTGAAGGCAGCTGAGGCATTGATAATTACTCCTCAGATACCATAAATTGTAAGTTGCGCTTTCGAGTCCTACATCGTTACATAAATCTCCTATTAACGTTTTGCAGTTGAGAAATATATTATTCTGAAGTTCATTAGGAATAGTTCTCGGTAGATGCAGAGAGGTTCTCAGCCCATAATTGGCCACGGCTGGTCCGTGGTCCAACAGCTGTGCACTCTGACCGGCCAACCGAGCGGAGAAGCGGTGGCCACGGGTCTACTGTGGCTCTATGCCTCTGCATTCGGGAGACGGGAGGGGGTTGGACCTCACGGCTGTCCCCAACCGTCGAATGTCCTGACAATGGTTTTCCGTGGTTTTTCATTCTCCTGCATTAAGGCGAATGCCGGGACAGTTCCTAGTATGGGCCACAGTCACCAACCCCCTCACCTTCTCCGAGGATCTCCTTCACCGTAACAAATCTCCCGGCCTGAGAGACGGCGTCACCGGCTAAGAGGCCCGCCTGCTCCCTGAGGGGAGGAATGACAACATTTTAGTAGTGGTAGGAATTGTGTATCATGGAACAGCTGATTTGTTGAACTGGAAAACTACTGAACATTTTTCCTTCTATTATTGGGAGGCCTGGAGTTCAAATCCGGACGCCTACATCGGCCGTTGTCTTTGTGGTAATTCTATGTGGTTTCCGCCATATTACAGGGAAATGCTAAGGTAGCACCTCATTTGATATACCAAAGCATCTGTCCTATCCCTACACTCAATAACAGCAGCAAGCAATTCCACAAATACGACAGTAACATAGGTTGCTTACCAGTCTGCTTCTGAAGATACCCGTCAGTCTGTGCTTCTCGATGACTGTCAACAAGTCTCAGGGTCAGACTCAGAATCGCAGGACGTGAACCCAGGTTGAGCTGCTTCTTACTCGGCTAACTGTATTTCCAGTAGTAAACCAATCTTCGTTTGTGCTCACGGTAACAAAATGACGAATGTGATGTACACGCATGCACAGAAATGGTGTCCCGACATAAACAGCCACAGCGCCCCACTCTAGTACTTAAAAGGAGGGGAGGTAGTGAAGGGGTAGTTTTGAAGGCCACTCCAGTACTGAAAAGGAGCGGAAGGGAGTGACCAGGTAGTGATGAAGGCACAGTGTGTGCATTGCTATACATCCACCACTATGTCCATTTCAATCACAACAGTCTTTACTATCAAAGCAACTTCATTGTGGTGAATTTAGTGCTCTTGGCACTTTCTTTACACTTAACCACTTCATGTATATAAATGAGTACTAATTTACAATATATTGGGTGAGTTGGCCGTGCGGTTAGGACCATGCGGCTGTGAGCTTGCATCCGGGAGATAGTGGGTTTGAATCTCACGGTCGGCATCCCTGAAGATGGTTTTCCGTGGTTTCCCATTTCCACACCAGGAGAATTCTGGGGCTGTACCTTAATTAAGGCCACGGCTGCTTCCTTCCCACTCCTAGCCCTTTCCTATCCCATCGTCACCATAAGACCTACCTGTGTCGGTGCGACGTAAAGCAAACTGTAAAAAAAAAAAAAAAAAAAAAACAACCATAATCGCATGGCCTCATCATGCATTTGCTTGCGAGATGTAGTGTTTACAGTGCACTATGTCTTATGGTATGGGCTATATCAAATTTGTTACTTTCATTGACCTGTCTCAGTCGCATCCTTGGCTTTGACAAATGAAAGTGACTGAGGTATGACTGATGCTAGTAATACCATTCCTTATGCAACCAGTCCCTGTTATGAATGGTGTGAAAATATCGCTCATAGGGTCGGTTGGTGCATGCATTGCAGTGGGCTTGGCAGACTGATTATGTAATAGCAACGGCTGGCTCGGTGAGGAAAGCAACGGGAAACTACCTCACTCCTCATTTCCCTAGTACGCCTCTTCAGTGATGCCTAGGGCTATTTATGACAGCTGTTAGCAGAGTTACAGAGGATCAAACCAGCCTTCGGGCTGAATACCCAACATACATACAACATGGCCTCAGCTACCGTGTGCAGGCATTTTAATATGGCGCTATCTGGCTGTCTGTCGTCAGTTTTGACGTTCCGTTTCACTTTAGGCCCACTAGATGGCAGAGTAAATTAAGTCTCTCTCTCGGGCGTTTATGGCTGACTTTTAATGATTTTTTTCGGGTAAACATGAAATGTGTCACCGGAAATCTTTTACATTCCGACATTCTACGACATGGAGTATCGATTGCAATTTTTTCTGCCCTTCAAAAATCCGACTACCTCTGCCGGGTTTGAAGCCGCTCTGGGTTTCCAGAAAAGGCGTTGGCACTCATAATTATCACATTATTATCAATATTAGTTGTGTGAGGCTGATAATAATAGAACTTCTGTTTTCTTTCTTTTCAGGAAGGAAAAATGTCCCAGTTCAAACAAGGTGAATATTTGCGTAAACGGTACGATAAGTTCTTGGGAGAAATTTACTCGCCTGATCTGATTGAGGTCCTAACGACAGGCGTTGATAGAACCATCATGTCAGCTCAGCTGGAGATGGCGGGCATGTGGCCTCCTAGCGCTGAACAAGAATGGAACCCTGAACTCCGCTGGCAACCAACTTCGATAAAAAGTATACCTCTAAATGAAGACAGGGTAAGTGGTTCTGTTAATCTAGTATATTGCATCAGTTTCGACGAAACTTGCCGTATCATCCTCTTTCGATGAGAAAGATGTTGATCCAAGCTATAGTATATCGTATTTTAGATTATGGCGCTGTAATTTACAGCGACATCTCAGAGAAATATACAGTAATACCAAACTCCAGCGAGTTCACAATGCCAGTGTGTGTGTTTTGCCTCCAATATTCGTAAAGACTGTCATGCAACATTTTACTACAAAGCCGCAAAGTGGTCGAAACTCAGGGATAGACGATCATACTCAGCTGCTTGCTTACTGCTAAGAATTTAAAAATCTAATGCTCCCTCATATTTGACCAAGTCCTTTGTTCAGATGAGTCAAGTGCATGATCGGGACAATAAGTTTACAGCTAACACCCTTCAGGTTCCACAGCATCGTACGGTAAAGTGCAGTACGTGGTTCATTGTCACTGCCTCTCAATTATACAATGACATTAAACTATACGAAACGCCGGGCTGAGTGGCTCAGACGATTAAGGCGCTGGCCTTCTGACCCCAACTTGGCAGGTTCGATCCTGGTTCAGTCTGGTGGTATTTGAAGGTGCTCAAATACGCCAGCCTCGTGTCGGTAGATTTGCTGGCACGTAAAAGAACTCCTGCGGGACTAAATTCCGGCACCTCGGCGTCTCCGAAAACCGTAAAAGAGTAGTTAGTGGGACGTAAAACAAATAATATCATTATTATTAAACTATACGAAATACAGCAAAGTGGTGTCGAAACCCAGAATACATGTCTTAAATATCGCTACCTCTCCACTTATTAAGCCATGTAAGTGAATGCTCACCAAATTAATTAAATAGTAGGAAATATAATCTCCTAGATACATTTTAGATATTCAGTTTTATTCTTAATTCATCCTCGGCATTGAAATGTATCCTAGGTTTCTCTTTATGTCTTCTCTTCCTATGTTATTTTTACTAGTTGCTTTACGTCGCACCGACACAGATAGGTCTTATGGCGACGATGGGACAGGGAAGGGCTAGGAGTGGGAAGGAAGCGGCTGTGGCCTTAAGTAAGGTACAGCCCCAGCATTTGCCTGGTGTGAAAATGGGAAACCACGGAAAACCATTTTCAGGGCTGCCGACAGTGGGGTTGGAACCTACTATCTCCCGAATACTGGATACTGGCCGCACTTAAGCGAATGCACCTATCGAGCTCGGTGTTCCTAAGTTTATGAAATGGTAAAAGTAATATTGCAATCTCCTAGATGTTTAGTTTTTAATCTTATTTTTTATTCTCAGAGAGGAAAATGTATCTTACGCTCTCTTATATATTCTTTTTGTTCGATTTTGTATATTAATCGATACATTTGAATTAAATGGCAGTTATCTACAGCCAAAGGCACCTCTGGTCGGACTTGTAATTAACTTTAAATAAATATATTTTTATTCTGAAATTAATCCACCCAGTTTGAGAAATGAGTGAGTAGCTGTTTATTTGCGCGTTGCTTGCTCGAGGTCTTAGATTTTAATGAGTAAGAAGCCTAACTACAAATTTTAATAGAATACAATAGAAAGAGAATACTTCCATCCCATTGTTCCGGATCACCTGAAAATAGGGGGAGGGTATACTCTTACTGCAATTCATTTATTTGATACGTGCATTAAATTAATCTTCTAACAATTATTTATATATAAAAGAGTTTACTAAAACAGCTTTGACGAATCCTCCCGTCCGTTCTACTGGACCGATTGGCTTCATTTCTGTTCTATTCTCTCCGGAGTTACCTTCCGGTGAACAATAAGACATTGATAGGTCTCTAAGTTCAGCCAACTTTGAGTAACCATAAAATCAAATCATTAAATGATCACTCCATTAATTGCAGGCGAAGGCTTACCCTAACCCGCAATACATTCTGTACTTAGCAGGTTGCTAAGCGACTAACATTTGCATTACTGTTCTGATTTAATATGTGATTTCCATCCTTAGTACTGTCATTGCATGCAGCCTGTGAAGCCAGATAATATACACTTCTTCTGATTATAGAAGAATGCTACTCTCTGATAGTTACTTTTTGATTCTCTGAACTTCCCCAGCTTCTGAATACACTCAACAGGTGGCAGAACGTTCCTAATAACTTGCATTCTGCTAAGAGAAAACAGGATGCGCACGTAGACAGGAAGGCATCAAGTCCACTAGCCTTCTCTATGACCATTGCGATTAATAAAGCTCAGAGACAAACTCTTGAAAAAGTGGGTGTCTACTTACCCGAACCAGTATCCAGGCACGGCCAATATTCTATGTTGCACTGTCTCGGGCAAGGTCGTTCGAAAATGTTAATATCCAGATACAGCCGAATGGTCGAAGCGCAGAGAATATTGTATAGAAAGAAGTATTATAAACTATATTACCGGTATTAAATGTTCATTAAGCTATTGAAAAGGGCAGGTAAAACAATAGGACTGTGGCAGGCATATCATGATGAGGTATCTGACCTATTTATAAGGCATACTCTGGAGCAGCAAGGGTTCACTAGTTTATACTTTAAAAGAGTATACTAAAAACAGCTTTGACAAATCCGTCCGTTCGTTCTACTGGACCAATTTGCTGCATTTTTGTTTTATTGTCTCAGGAATCACCTTCCGGTGAATCACGAGACACTGATAAGTCTCTAAGTTCAGCTTTGAGTAACCATAAAATAAAATCATTAAATAATCACTCCAATAATTGCAGGTGAAGGCTTGCCCTAACACGCAATACACTCTGTACTTAGCAGGTTGCTAAGCAACTAACACTTTCATTAATATTCGGTTATATGTGATTTTTATCCTTAGAAATGTTAGTGCATATCTAACTTCCTTTGATTATGGAAGAATACTACTCTCTGATTGATACTGTGATCTTCTGACCTCCCCCAGCTTCTGAATATACTCAACAGATGGCAGAACGTTCCTAATAACTTACATGGTGCTAAGGCCCACCACGGCTATCCACCTCCCTGGATGCGTGACACGGTTAAGAGAAATGCGGGTCAGAGCCACATTCGCTGCCGAATACCCAGAGGAACATCTTCCAATAATCCAGGCAGTTATTCTACCGAGAATCGTTACCATTCCTCACCGTTCAGGCGAGGAGGAAGGACATACGACCCAAGTAAATAGTCACCAACAATGCCGGCCCAAATACAAGTATTTACGCTAAACCGATGCTGAAATGTACGCACTACTTGCAGGTGAGGGTATTCTTTCGCCCTCCTTTACCCAGTACTCTGCCAATGGACACGAGGGTCGGTGATTAGGGTGCCGGACGCCAGAAATCAATTGCGGCTTCTCTTCCGTTGTCATTCACTGCGCCGTAGGTTAGGTGCAAATCACCCATTTCTTCATTGGCCTACCAAAAGTGGGCTATGGCGCGTTCGTCAATTTGAATCGCGGCCCAGATGTAACAACGTAACCTCATTTTCTCAAAAAGAAAAACTTTTTTTCTGTCAACCCGATTGCGCCATCGTTCTTTATATAACACGAAGAGCATCCCTGATATTTTTGTCGGTATAATTTGGATACACGTACGTAGCAGAAGTTTCCTTTTTGTCTCCCGGACAGAGAGAAGGCGTTACCTTCTACGTGGCCTGCCCCCCCCTCTCGGGGAGGGGAACGAAAACCTTCCCTACGTCCTAGGTCCTTTTTGTTACCTGTCTTCGATTTTCGTTTCTTCTTTTTGCCATTTGTCTGAACTTCCTTGCTTACCATTAACATACTTCTTCTTCTTCCACCGCTTTTCCCACGTCTGTGGGGTCACCGGTGCGATCTGTGTCACTTATGTGGATTTGGCCCTGTTTTACGACCGGATGCCTTTTCTCACACCAACCCTATCCGGTGGGATGTAATTACTATTGCGTGTTTCTGTGGTGGCTGGTAATATAGTGTGTTGTCTGAATATGAAGAGGAAAGTGTTGGTACAAATAAAAACACCCAGTCCACGGGACAGAAGAATTAATCAGACGCGATTAAAATCCACGACCCAGTCGGGTATCGAACACGGGACCCTCTGAACCGAAGGCCTCAACGCTCTTCATTCAGTCAAGGAGTCGGACCTTACCAATAACAAACAGCTTGTATTAAATATTTATCCTTAATTGGTACAATTCTATTCCATACACTCCCAAGCTTCATTGTTCTGCTTATTTCCACAACAAATCTTGTTCTCCCAACTTCGAACCTCGAATCCTGAAAACAAGTGATTATTCCACAATACACTCTTTTCAAACACTAATTTAATTTTCCTTTCTCTTTTAGTTGCTTCTGGTGCGAATACCGTGCCCTAAGTACTACATGGAACTGGAGTACGTAAGGAACAGCTCTGAAATTCAGTGTATTATTGAAGATATGGGAGGTAGTACTGAACTGTTTCAGGAACTCTCCGATAAGACCGGCCTGAAAATCAGCACTCCAGACGATATATTGTCGCTGTATGGGACTCTTAAAGCAGAGGTAAGTAAATATTCACTGTACTTACGTTAAGAAAAGTGGCTGCCTGGTTAGTAATGGAGTGGCCCACACCTGGCGAACAAAGCACACCTGAAGACGTTGCATTTTTTCGAGAAGTACTTTTATTTTGAAAATACCGTATTTATCTTAGTATTTTTAGATTTTTTGGAAAAAGAAACTTAAAATACGGGTGCATAAATTATTCGAGAAAAAAATAATCGGTATATTGTGTGCTATAGTAATGTACTTCACTGTAACATACCTTTATTTTTTAAACTTCGTTTGCACTGCCTGAGGACTACGGTGCTTGTGCTTTAGTTGTGTTGTTGTGAATGATTGCCGCTTCTAGTGTTCTTGGTGGTGGGTTTTGCTGCTGTAAGTTCAGCCAACTTTGAATAATTTGAGTCATTAAACTTGTCATTAAATGATCACTCCAATAATTGCAGGCGAAGGCTTGCTCTAACCTGCAATACATCTGTACCTTTACCTTTTCTGTTGGCGCAGTAATCCTTCATTTTCTTTCTGAACTCCATCTCAAGTTCCTGTAACCATTTCCTGGTATCATTGTGGTTCGCTTCTGTAAGGGATGTTAGGAAAGGTCTGCTTTTGACAGTTTAGTTGAACGGTATTTACTTCTGTTCATTAGTATGGCATTATAAAATAATATTAAGTTCTCCGAGATCTTTCTCTATCTGCTGGATCCATAGGGATCCACTGGCTTTACCTTTGCTGGCTACTTTGTAGATCATACAGGGCAGCCTTTCGGAGTCCATTCTATGCAGGTGTCCGTAGATAGCCAGCCAGCCGTCTTCTTCTGATGACATCTGTAAAGATTTCTTGGTTTTGGTAGAGTTTACGGTTTGGTTTGTATCATCGCTTGCCGTATGAGAGGATCCCTTGGTCCTACTATCTTTCTCAGGAACATCCTTTATTGTAATTCGAGGGCTCTTAGTGGGGTCTTCCTCGTTAGAGATAGGCACTCTGCTGCGTCGAGGATTGACGGTCTGACTATTGCATTCTAGTGTCTTAGTTTGACAACCCTTACCATAGTTTTATTTATACTAGGGATCGCTTAGTTCTCTTTGGAAGTTTGCTTTCGTTTCCAACATCTCTTGAGCCCGGCTAATAACTTTTCGTTTTCCTCCTGTAAGGTCTTCGTATTTTTAGGCGGTTGGGACCAAGAATTATCCATATCACAGAATTTGGAGCGGACTAGGACATCCTGGTCAGAAATCCCAGCGGAATCCAGGTCTTTTTTTTGTAGTTCATTAAGCCAAAAGCTTCCAGTCTTATTACTTTTGATCAGTGATAAGATCATCCTGTTAAGCCTATTGTCGTCCATTCATAAAAGGTATCCGTAGAGACTCAGTCACTTACGTCGCAGGGCATTGTTGGCCTACAACTCTTGGTGTAGTTCAGACAGTGGCGTCGTCTGCTTAAACATTTGGGTGAGCACACAGAGCAGACAGTATATTAAGAAAACTATGAAGTTGCTCCTCAGTCAGTTAATACGTTAATTATAACTTCAGGAAACACGTTCTCAAAGTAGACAATTCTGTCCACATCATACAATAACGTGTAAATTGCAATTGTTTATCATCGCCCTAGTTACAACCATTCTCAAACCATTCCCTCACATCCCACGCCCTAAACACCCCAATAAAATTCACCGCCATCACAGATGCCTTATCCGAACCTAAGACGTCGTTCCAGGCCCCGATCGTATCCCCTATCGATACATCCGTCAAGCCCCACCTGAATTCCTTTTATTACTAGTCACCTTATATACATTCATCCTCACCTCCGGTTTGTATCCCACCAGTTGGATACGATCATCGTGCTCCTCTTCCCTAAACCTAGAAAAGACCTGTCCGATCCAGACTCATACCGCCCTATTTGTCTTATAACCATTCTTGCCAAAATCCATGACAAGGTCACAACTCGTCGTATTCATCCCCTACCTGAAGTCCCACCAAATCCTACCACCCTCCCAATGTTGTTTTTACGTCCCAAACTTTACACTTTACACCAGCTGCTCCGCCTCACCCAGCTTATTCCCGATAATGTCATCTTATCCCGCCCCAGCGTTCCCATTACCTTTGATTTTAATAAAGCTTTCGACTCCGTTTGGCAACCTGTCCTAATTTGTAAGCTTCGTCACTGCACTCTCCCTCACTCTGTCATCTGATTCCTTGCCTCTTACCTACACAACAGAATCATCATGGGTCATAGCATTACAGAGATTATACGTGAATTCGGGTTTCCGAGGTTACTAGTGTCGAGGGTGGATCTTCAATATCGCGTAAACCGTCACACGGGAATAGCACGTGTGTTTAACGAATGGAGATCACGTCGGCTCCGCAGAACCATGCTGGGTGCTCGACTGGCTACTGTGAATGAGATGTGTTTAACGAATGGACATCACGTCGGCTCCGCAGAACCATGCTGGGTGCTCGACTGGCTACTGTGAATGAGATGTGTTTAACGAATGGAGATCACGTCGGCTCCGCAGAACCATGATGGGTGCTCGACGGGCTACTGTGAGTCAGATTATCGCCCGGTTGAATGTTGGGAGTCAGGTACCCATTTCTACCAGGACTGTAAAGAGGTAACTGCACCGCATATGATTCACCAGCCGACGACCGACTCGTGACCCTTTGCTGACACCTCGACACAGAGCTCAACGACGTGCATAGGCCTGTGAACATCGGTAATGGGCCATGGCGTAGTGGTGGCGTGTGGTATGGTCCTATGAATCCAGGTTCCATTTGTATCGATCTCATGGGCGCGTGAGAGCGTGGCGTATGCCCCATGAAGCTATGGATCCTGCGTGTCAACAAGGTTATGTCCAGGTGAGACGTAGCTCAGTTCTGGTCTCGACGGCGTTCTCATGGTCGCAATTAGGACCCACTGTCCGCCTGCTGGGAGTGCTGACAGGTGCAGGTTATGTGCACATACTTTCAGACCATCTGCATCCCTTTCTGGCCTTAGAGTACCCTGATGGAGAAGCCATGTTTCAACAGGGCAATGCGCCATGTTACCGCTCTGTGGTGGTACGCAGGTGGTTGGAGGAGCACTCCAGTGAAGTTACGAGTATGGATTCGCCATCCAGATCCTTCGATCTTAATCCAATAGAACATTTATGGGATGATTACGATGCTGGTGTCCGCTCCATGAACCCCGCATCAACTACACGCGACCAATTGTAGGTAGCAGTGCAAGATGCGTGGGCCCAGATCCCTTTAGAACTATTCCAGCACGTTGTAGAATTGATTGCTCACCGTATTGCTGCCGTTTTGAGGGCTCGTGGAGGAGCAACTCGTTATTAACATCACATTCAATGTCTTCCTATGAATTTTGGCACTCAGTGTATATAACTATAGTAGGCAGTACTAGAACCAAGATTCTTGTAAATATGTATACCCAGTCACCCTTGCCTCTAGTCACAGATCATATAACACAATTGGTTCCATTCAACGCTATCACCTTGCACTCTAGCAAGTTTAATTTTTGTTATTTCACAGTTAAGTTTGTCACAAAATACTATTACTTACCAGTGACAATAATTACATGTGAAAACGGCACTAACCGACCCATATTATGGATAAAATCAAAAGGCCAGGAACTAGTTTTGAATCAATGTCTCAGGAACACAAGTTAAAGTAAAATAGATTTAATAAATCTACTCATAAATAAGAGGTAACATTTATGAAGTTAAATGAGAATGTTTGCATGGTAAAAATTGGGTGAGAATTTTGAGATAATAACGTTTAAATGAGGTACCTCAATTATTTAACTTAAATATACTAAGTACTTACAACCAAATAATTCATTATTTAATACCTCTTGAAGGAAACTGGTTACTGATAAAGGGGTTAGAGCTCAAATTCCGAAACCCCAAAATTATAACTGCTTGATAAGATCAATAAAAGGTAAGATCAGCAAAAAGTAAAATCTCAACTTTTCAGATTCAAGTATTGAGATGGCAATTAATAAATAGATGAACTAGCATTAAATCGATCTCTATTTAGGATACAACTACGAAGTGACAAGCTTGAAGGTTATATGTTACCGTCATCCTTCACAATCAGTAACATCAGTAGTTTTATTTTTTAAAGAGACATTGCAAGAAACAAATTCACCATCAAAATAAATGCCAGTACCAGGCAACAGACCTGAACAATACACAAGGCATCAGATAACATACTGTAAACTAACTTTGAGACAGCTAATAATTTTGAGGTTTCGTTTACATCAGTAGAAATGAACATGACGATATACCGTATTTACGCGAATAATGCAAGCATACTTTTAAAAAGAAACTGAGGCACGAACTTGGGGTGTGGGGTTTATTTGCGTCAATGTTGGCGTTTTTACAAAATCAGCCTTTCTAAATTTAGGGTGCGGGGACTATTCGGTGGCGGGGATTATTCGCGTTAATACGGTATTATTAGGCCTAACCTCACATATAATAAACTTTGATAGACCTTGAAGAAGCTTTAACCAAGAAATATAATTGTAACATAGTTTCAATATTTTACTAGGAATTATGTTAACAGAAGAAAAATGTGGTCCTAACGGTCATTCAGGATTCCCAGTGGTGTATAATTATGAACTCGAAGTATAGTGTACATCGACACAGGAAATTGCTATACATCAAAATTTTGATTTAAAATATGCCAATAACAATATTAGATCATTAAGTTTAATGTTCCGGAATCAACACTTACTTAATTAAGCTGATGCAACCTAATGAATTACGACTACTACAAGGGCATAAGGTAAAAACAATTTGTCCAAAGTTAAATAAATCTGAAATAAAACATTTCGACGCCTAGCGCCGATGAAGAAGGGTTTTTCAAGCCTGAACCCACTTACGATCCATAGCCAGGATCACAATCCAAACCTCTGAACTTCATCTTTTGCGAGGAATACGAAAATCCATCTGATGTCGACTCCATCTTACTGAAGACTACAAAGTTCACTGGTCTTTTGTTTGTATTATATTATTTGCTACATTGTCGCAGTTATGAATAGCGGCCACCAGATGCGCCACAAACTGGATGAAGCTTTAATAAATAATCACGCTAATAGATAGCGTTCAAATGCACACCAGCATGAACTGTGATTTATCATTCCTACAATTATGCCGTGTCTCTCTACACAGGATCCTGTACTTATTCTCATACTGAATGGATTGGATACTATGTTTCTTCAGAATACTTCTTTCTTCAAACAGTTGCAAAATCTTGTTTGATATCCAGGGATGTTTTGCACTCGGTATGTACCTAGCTGGCTCTGGGAGACATGAGGAGACAATCTCGTTTATTCTGTCCCTCGTCTGACAAGGTGATTCTTCTTCCTTTAGTAGCAAATCTGGGAGCTTTGGCCGTACAAGTTGCCTGAAGTGTGCAAGAGATTCCTGGTCAGGGAGTCTAAACTGTCTTGCTCTTATCTTCTTGGCGACTTTTAGTTTTAATCGTATTTTCATGGATTATGGTCACTGCCACATTCCGCTCCAGGAAAGGTCTTACAATCTAGAACAGATGTCTTCCAACGTTGTCGCACCAAGATGAAATCAGTCTGATTCCTGACCCCAGGCGATATCCAAGTGTACAGACGCCTTGGATGATGTTGGAAGAGGGTGTTGTAAACAACCATGTCATTGCCAACACAAAACTCCAGTAGCTGTTTTCCTCGTTCATTCCTTTCGCCTAGGCCTTAGCGACCAATCACAGATCTGATATCAGTGTCTCCAGTAGTGTCCCCAATCTTAGCATTGAAGTCACCTTGGATTATTACTATTTCTCTATTTGCAAACAGATTGATAGTATGTTCTAATAGTTCATAGAACTCTCCTATTTCAGCATCTGTTGCTGTAGCTATGGGAGCATAGACTGGATAATATTAATCCTGCAAGGGGAAGCATTCAGTTTGATGCTAATGATTCTATCACTGATGGGTTCATAGCCTAGGTCAGTATTGTTCAGTTTTCCAGGAACAACAATTGCAACACCATTTAGACTCATATCGTCGCTTCCCGAAGAGTATACAGTATTTCTTCAATGAGTTACAAAATGTCCATGTCCTTTCCAATGAGTCTCACTAAGGCCAAGGATATCCACATCATGTGAACTCATTTCTCTTTCTATTATTGCAAGTTTCCCTGGCTGTAGGGCACCACGGACGTTCCATGTTGCAATCCTTCTAATAACTCTCATAGAGAATTTACCTTGACGGATTATAACAGGGGCCCCTCTTAATCCTGTCTCCCCCGGAGATCCGACTGGGAGACTTACTCCGGAACATTTGGAATTAAGCAAAGCCACCATGGGGTTGTCGAAGGAAAAGTACAGTGGTGGTTTCCCGTTGTCTTCCACTGCCCCCAAATCCATTGGCTTATCGAACCAGTTTCCCACTGGGGTTGGTTACACAGCCGTCCACTGGGTTGCTCGGCCTAACAGGGGCACCGCGAGTATGTTGGAAATTGGAGGATTGAGGTGAGAGAGGCTAAGAACTCTCTTTGAGTTCTTATATTTGCATCACACCTCCATTTTGACAGAGTCTCAAGATGATCTAGAGACTCTACCTAGATGTTAGGCCCCTTTAAATAACAATCATCATCATCATCATCATCATCATCAAAAATCTGGAGCTGCCAGAACATAATGGGCAGCAGTTTTGGAATTAGCAGCGCAAATTAACTTAGAACTAGTTCTAAATTCCAGACACCACCCAAAAGATTTTTGTTTTTGTTGGTAAGTGTATTGCAATTTGAATGCAGAAATGGGTATTCTTGCCACGTTCACTTCAGTCCTACACGCTCTGTTTATACACCACCGACCTTGTAAATTGTATTAGACTGACTGACACGACAAATGTCTCCTAATGGACTAATATCGAACATAATCTCGGTGTAGCGTCACTTTGAGTACATGGCATTGGCCTACATAGCACACTGTAATAGTTATCTACGCAATGGCCACGGTAAGTATCCTTTGTGGGATGCCTACTCCGGAATCTCGAAACGAGTGACGTAAAATTATTACTTTAATGGCCGTTGTGTACAATATTTTATTTCATACCGTGGTGAATTTACTTAGCATAAATGAAATAAAATTAAATATAAATAATTTTGATTCGTCGCGAGGCAAATCTTCCATCTCTGATCCATGCATTGATTTTTTCTGGTTTTGTTGTTCGTGTCTTGCGGTGAACGACATAAGAGGTGTGTACATGGAGTATATTGTAATAAAACATTTAAAAAAATAATGTTATTTGAAGCAGTGAACAGTCCGCCAAACTACCAGAGTTGTAAACGTGGTCCTCTGGTCCTGGATTAATGAAGGTAAAACGAACTTTGATATATTGTGATATGTGCGATATTTATCTGTTGGTAGTGGATTAACCTATACGGTAGCCTACATTAGTCAGTAATGTGATGGCGGCAGATTACTTGAGCTGGGAATGCAGTGACACCATATTTTGTGTAGATGAGTACGAAACTACAGTGCTGCAATCACGCGGAGAAACAATTAAACAAGGTTAAGTTTGAAGTTCCTTGATTCATGATCTCTCTGACTATCCGTATTTACGTCTAATACAGTAGAGACAATACGAGACACTCTGAGAGATATCGAGGGACAGCGATTAGAGCTCTCTCTAGCGGAGTGACCTGGAGTTATACTGATTCTGTCATAAGAGCACGTGTAAAAGTTTCTGAAGTTTTTGGCGTTATTTATGCGTTTGCATTAAGGTGAGATAGGTAAACAGTAGCGTGTGCCCTTCCTTTATATCTCCTGTCAATATGAGTGGAAACATTTGTGCTGCATTTGGCTGCAATAACTATGAAGTACAGAAGGACTCGCGGTCTTTCTTCCGTTTCCCTCGTGACGAGAAAATGTAAGTAAATACTTTGTTTCATATATATTCTTCCAGTTACAAAGAGATTTTTATAGTACTTCCTAAATTTTTGACCTGCACGACCAATATTTTAACTGGCTTAAAATATAATAAGCTTATTTTATTGTATTAGTGCAGCAGTTAACCTTCAATACCGATGTGTTGTTGTAGGTGTGATCTGTGGGTTTTGATTTAATTCAGGAAAATACATATGCATATGTGTGTGGCTGGTTGTATTCCAAGTTACCCCATTTGGAATGCCGTAATGCGTTGTCAAGCACTGAAGAAAATATCGGTGTTTTAAGAAATGTACATATTTTGTTGAAACAATGTGATGATGCAAATTTGCTTTACCCTAATGTAATGGCAAGTATTGCTTATAGGGAAATTTTGAATATTTTTGAGGCTAAATTTATAGATTTTCTTTTTGTTACTAGGCTTCAAGTTAAAAGGAAAATTGTCCAGCTCTTAAATGTAAATTCATTGAATCATGTGTGTAAAGAATGTGCAGATATTTTTATTGACAAGTGTTCTAATGTGTACAATGGTTTTAAATGAGAAAAAAAAGACAAATCTAGCCGTGGAAGTTCAGGCAGGTATGCTAAGGCTAAAAAAGTGATGCATAAATCAAATATCAATCCCTTTCATAGCAGTCCATTTCGCATATTGATTATATGTCTAATTTCAGTCTTTAAATTATAACCTGTTAAATAATTCTTAATTCATTTATCCAGAATTGCTTTAGAAACTTTGAAGTTAATATTTTAGTATCACTTTCTTTCTAGACGTAATTTATTTATACATTTCCATTGATATTTGAATTTAGCGCGAATTTCCATGTCACGCCACTTGGAGCGCCACTTGCGAATTGTATCCCATTTTAACAAGGCTAATTCCGGAAGTGTCGCGTATTGTCTCTACTGTATTTTTTTAGTTCAACGGAGTTCAACCAATCAGCGAAGATTTGTAATGAAACAGTGCGGAAAGTAATTACAGTACGGTAAAGTGTCATTTTACGTAGTCTTTTGAGTTCGAGAAGAAGGTAATTACGTCATAGTGTGAAATAAACATAGTTTAGATACCGCGACATATAGAGGTGCGTCCACACTTGTATCAGATCAGCGTATCTGTATCAAGAATTGATACGCGATTTTGATACAACCAGCGTTTGACAAGGCTGTCCGATCTGAAAGTGCGGCTGAACGAAGTCGAAAGAACGGTGAATAGGGTACGCAGTAGCGGTGATTGGGGATTAGAAGCGAGGGGGGGGGGAGCAAAAAATATACAGACAACAGAAAGTAGCCGGGTTGAGGGATATAGCGGGCGGGGTGCGGCGGGGGGGGGTGCTGTTATACACATCAAAACTGAACAAAAAAGCTACAAAATGATCAGTTTTTGATGCTCTTTGAGCGAATTTCGCGGCAATAATAGCTTTGAGATTTGATTCTTTCACAAAAGAAACAATATTACACACGTATTACAATTAAATAGAAGTACGGTCTGATTATAAACTTAAAAAATAATTTAGTATTTGACTATACTCTAAGAAACTAACAGACAATATTAAAGAGACTGCCAGACTGACGAATGCACGCGATCCGATCATTGTATCGTATTTGATACACAATCTTGATACAGAACTCTGTTTTCACAAGACTGATCATGATACAGATACGGTGATCTGATACAAGTGTAGACGCACCTTTACGTGTGAAATAGTCATGCGCAAAACTTCTTTCGAGCTCTGTACATAGAGTGTAGCAAGTGTGATACATGAACTGGTTCACGAAATATCATCGTAGACTGTACAATTTTTACGCTATGTTGCTTGCATTCCATGTTATAATGATTAAAGTAAGTTTCATTTTTTTAACTTAATGTATTGTTTTCACAGGAAGACTTCAATTTAACATTACCTGAATGGACCAAATCGTATTATCCAGAGAAACTCGAACCACTTGCAAAATTCAGTTTTGAGCTGAATGCGTACAACGAAGAGATGAAGACGATAAAAGGAGGTAAAGTATAGTTAATATTTGACTATATTTTATATTAGAGTATGCATCAAAGTATACAGTACTGGAGCAACATACAGGGTTATTCTAAATGATTGTCGGGGTATCGTTATTTTTTTTAAAACGTGGAAAACGTACCATTTTATTGTTGCATTAACGGTCAGACAAACTCTCAAAGTTTTGTTTTGCATCAACTGTAGTACATAAGTTACCACCAGATGGCAGTAATAGCAGTGTTTAACAAAATGGCGGTTAGCAATAAGGAGAAAGCTTTTTGTACTCTTGAATTTCATCAACACCGATCCGTTACCAGAGTCCAGCGCCATTTTCGGACAAAACACGGGAAGGAGCGTCCTTCCGACAACTCTATTCGGAGATGGTACGCACAATTTGTGGATACAGGTTGTTTGTGCAAAGGGAAAAGCAGTGGGCGTCGCGCTGTGTCAGAAGCGGATGTGAATCCTAGGGGCGTTTATTTCCGAAGTCCTAAGAAATCAATGAGAAAATGTAGCAGGGAACTGCAAGTTCCTCAAACCACAGTATGGCGTGTGTTACGAATGCGCCTAAAGGTAAAACCATATCGCCTACAATTGCGTCAAGAACTCCCACAACGATGGATGGGACGGAAGATGATCTGATGCTCTTACCCTGTCCACCACGTTCACCAGATCTTACACCAAGCGATTTCTTCCTGTGGGTATATGTTAAAGATCAGATATTTGTTCCTCCTCTACCGGTGGATATTCAGGAAGTGAAGCAGCGCATCCAAGCCGCCTTCGAAAGCATCACCGTTGCTATGTTGACTCGTGTATAGGAAGAGATGGACTATCGAGTAGATGTGTGTAGAGTGACACAAGGCGCACATATCGAGCATCTGTATTGTATATCAAAATAACTTTATGAGTTACAGTACACAATAAAACAAGATTCATATTCCTGCGTCAATTGCACTGTGAGTTATGAATTTTTGTGACCCCGACAATCATTTAGAATAACACTGTACAGTATTGGAGCTCTTATTTATTAATTTAAAGGGACGATAGTATATATACTCAAAGTGTGCGTCATCGCGGTGTAGGCGGTTTTTTCATGATTAGGGTGACCAACTGTTGGAAGGAAGGAAGGAAGGAAGGAAGGAAGGAAGGAAGGAAGGGAGGAAGGAAGGAAGGAAGGAAGGAAGGAAGGTGAAGACAGTTAAAAAAGGGGACTTTCCATAATTTTGGGGATAGCTACATATTTAGCTGCAATTTTAAAACGACAAAAACTGTAACATTTTTCAAAAGTTACCAGTTTCCCCATTTCCTGACCAAGATAATGTACAATTTCTTTTCTAGTCTCTGGGTTGAAGAACCTTCATCCATGAGAAACACCGAACATCTTCTTACAAAGTTTGGAAAACGTCTTGTGGAAGTTACTTCGATCAGAAAATAAGTATGGCGTGTTGGTTTCACACTTTGCATTATATAAATATACGCGTTTATTTTTCCCTTTTGCCTTCTCGGGTTTAAATAATAGTTTTCTATTTTTTGTGACGAAGTAGAAGTACAGTCATCACTATCCGACGCCGAATCCAATTCAAAAATAACAAAAAATTAAAGACGAACTCCAGTTAATACAACGCGTCTACTATGGTAGTCTGAAGAGAAGTCGCGTGTATGCGGGGTAAGAGATGTGAGGGGTAAGCATGACTGTCGCGCATGCGCCAGCCTCAAGTCTCAAGTCCTGACAATAAACATCTGTTCCGTCCGCGGAGACTCTTGCGAATTGAGACGCTGTCGAGAAGTTTCAAACTGGTAGGGCAATTGTGCCTTATTTACGCATTTACTGTATGTACTGAATAATGTACAGTTTGATAATTAATATGAATTGATTCATTGTCTGTCTCGACGGATGTTTGTAGCTAAGTGTGTAGTATCTCTTACTCGTGCCATACCTACAAGCTGCCGTGACTTCTCGCCAGGCGCAGGTAGTATGTTGATGTGCTTTGTGCTACAGAAAGGCCACACACGCTACGCTACGGACCAACGGTAACTCGGAAGTCAGAATGTACATCCGGAAAGCTCTCAAAAGATCCTATAACATGCTATTTTGCACTTTCAAATATGATATTCTTGGCAACGATTGCGCTATGTTTAGTTGAAGCTAGAAAGCAAAACAGTTACATATTGTAAAAAATCGTACCGATGACAATAACACGAAAATAGGTTCACATAGAAAACAAAACAATTACGGGACAAATGACGTCCCATGCGGGTTATTAAAAAATAACTTAAAATGCGGGACGGTTGATCACCCAATTCATAATGGTCACGCAGATTTTGAAACATAGCCTGGAACGTACAGTAGGTAGCTGCAGATTTATGAAAAATGAAATGACCTTCTCACGGAGTGCAGGCACAGAAAGGAATGGATCTGTACAGCTGAACATTTTCTCCTTTAACATCTGGCCTTTCTAAACCGAGAAAGCGAGTTCTTTGGCGATTGATGAAACCGTCCAGGCGAACGTGATTTTCGTCGGAGAACAACACACTAAGCAAGAAATTTGGATCCTCATACACCATGGCCAAAAATCTTGCATAATACACAGTCGTGACATGCATATCTTGCTCCGTCAATCGTTGTCCAGCGTGTATCCGGTACGAAAATCCACCCAAATCTTTAAACAATCGACGAAGCGATCTACTGCTGATATTCAGTTTCAAGGACGTTCGTCGGTGACTTCGTTTTAGTGCCTCCAACACTTGATTGAGGACACGTCCATGATTCTCACTTGTGGACACAGTTACTGGCATACCAGACCTTCCCTTCCGTGGACACAATACAGTACTAGTACGACGAAATTCTGTAATAATAGACAGAATAATTATATTGCTTGGTGCCGCCTTACTAAATTGTTCGCGATATTGTTCCGCCAATAACTTCAAACTCGGCCCGCCTTGATAGCCATTTCCATGCGACCGAAAATAATACTCCTCCGCCGTGAGACCCATTTTCAACTCCAACTTCACAGCACAACGTTCTTTGCACTACAAGGAGCACACATTGCTTATCAAAGAGGATATATACAGATAGAGATGAGACGAAACTAATTTCGGTGCCAAGCTAGATGGCACTTGTAGTTCTAGTCCGCAATCAGAGATGGCGCAACAATGCTCATTGTATGCAATACCTTACTATTATTATTAACAGATAGCGCAGAGATGGAACTTTTGGCGCAGTGACGCATTTCCGATTATGCTCACCACAGCTCCTGCCCCTCACCCCTTTTCTTCTACTATGAAGATTATGATGCAGTCATACTACTTCCATTCCCAATACATTATAATTAATATATTATTATTTTCAAGTATTTACTATGTTGTAAATAATGATCAGTTATCCCTCGTTCGCATGTCATACTATGCTATTGAGAGCGTTAACTCTCGCCACAAAGTAGCTTTACCTTGAAGCGAATGATTGACAAAGCAGCTCATATTATGACAACAAATCCCTTCAAAAGCAAGACAGTAGACCACAGCATTCGCAAGATAATAGATATCACGTCAGCATCCAAATAATACATGGAAATACAATAGAAATACATACAAAGTACCTTTCAGCTTTCAACTCCTTAAGTGTACTCAAACAGGAAATACAGATTTCAGGAGGACTGAGGAAGATATATTTCAAATAAACAAGCGTAAGGAACAAATGTTTACTGCGTTTACAGTCTCAAATTGCACAGGCACATGGAATTCGATTCAAACAACACAAATAGCATCATGGGAACCATAGCTTAAAATAGGTATCAGTGAGTTTACCAAGGTTCATCGATTGGGTAAAGTCGGATTCAATGCAATCCAGCAATAATAAAATAAAATAAAATAAAATAAAATCAAATCAAATCAAATCAAATCAAATCAAATCAAATCAAATCAAATCAAATCAAATCAAATCAAATCAAATCAAATCAAATCAAAATAAAATAAAATAAAATAAAATAAAATAAAATAAAATAAAATAAAATAAAATAAAATAAAATAAAATAAAATAAAATAAAATAAAATAAAATAAAATAAAATAAAATAAAATAAAATAAAATAAAATAAAATAAAATAAAATAAAATAAAATAAAATAAAATAAAATAAAATAAAATAAAATAAAATAAAATAAAATAAAATAAAATAAAATAAAATAAAATAAAATAAAATAAAATAAAATAAAATAAAATAAAATAAAATAAAATAAAATAAATAAAATAAATAAAATAAAATAAAATAAAATAAAATAAAATAAAATAAAATAAAATAAAATAAAATAAAATAAAATAAAATAAAATAAAATAAAATAAAATAAAATAAAATAAAATAAAATAAAATAAAATAAAATAAAATAAAATAAAATAAAATAAAATAAAATAAAATAAAATAAAATAAAATAAAATAAAATAAAATAAAATAAAATAAAATAAAATAAAATAAAATAAAATAAAATAAAATAAAATAAAATAAAATAAAATAAAATAAAATAAAATAAAATAAAATAAAATAAAATAAAATAAAATAAAATAAAATAAAATAAAATAAAATAAAATAAAATAAAATAAAATAAAATAAAATAAAATAAAATAAAATAAAATAAAATAAAATAAAATAAAATAAAATAAAATAAAATAAAATAAAATAAAATAAAATAAAATAAAATAAAATAAAATAAAATAAAATAAAATAAAATAAAATAAAATAAAATACTCCCATCCTTCGGATCACCTGAAACTGCGGAAGGAGTAATCATTTATTGTAATCCGAAATGTGTTTTGATACATGCATTGTGTTCCCTATTACTGCATTACACATTACAATTAAACTTATTAACTAGTTCAAGCCAATTTCTAAATTGTAGTTTTTAAAGTGTATTTATTTCATCCTAGGCCAGGCATGGCAAAACTTTACCGAATACGTGTCAATTAAGGTCATGTTTATTACGTTTTACTCTCTAGTGTACCATCAGTTATTTTCCTTCTAACTCATCATACGACTTTAACTATTAGTTCACATTACACATACATTCATTCCACTGAAATTTTCATGATTTCATTTTGCAAACATCACTCAAATTATCAATCAGTTACTATTGATCTGCATTTAAGGCATTCGCCCAGGTGGCAGATTCCCTATCTGTTGTTTTCCTAGCCTTTTCTTAAATGATTGCAAAGAAATTGAAAATATGCCTTGGTAAGTTATTCCAATTCTAACTCCCCTTTCTATAAACGAATATTTACCCCAATTTATCCTCTTGACTTCCAAATTTATCTTCATATTGTGATCTTTCCTATTTTTAAAGACACCACTCAAATTTGTTCGTCTACTGATGTCATTCCACTCCATCTCTCCACTGACAGCTCGGAACATACCACTTAGTCGAGCAGGTCGTCTCCTTTCTCCCAAGTCTTCCAAGCCCAAACTTTAGCAACATTTTTGTAACGCTACTCTTTTCTCGGAAATCAACCAGAACAAATCGAGCTGCTTTTCGTTTGATTTTTCCAGTTCTTGAATCAAGTAATCCTGATGAAGGTCCTATACACTGGAACCATACTCTAGTTGGCGTCTTACCGGAGACTTATATGCCTTCTTCTTTACATTCTTACTACAACCCCTAAATACCCTCATATTTATGTGATTACCCCAATGAAGATCTTTCCTTATATTAACACCTAGGTAATTGCAATGATCCTCAAAAGGAAATTTCACCCCATCAACGCAGTAATTAAAACTGAGAGGACTTTTCCTATTTGTGAAACTCATAACCTGACTTTTAACCCCTTTTATCATCATACCATTGCCCTCTGCGATCTCACAACATTATCGAGGTCATTTTTCAGGTGCTCACAATCTTGTAACTTATTTATTACTCTGTACAGAATAGCACCATCTGCAAAAAACCTTATCTCTGATTCCACTTCTTTACACATATCATTGATATATATATAAAAATAAGAAAACGTAATGGTCCAATAATACTGCCTTGAGGAATTCCCCTCTTAATTAATACAGGGTCAGATAAAGCGTCACCTACTCTAATTCTCTGAGTTCTATTCTCTAGAGTTATAGTCATCCATCCAATCAGTCACTCTTTTCTCTAGTCCAATAGCACTCATTTTTGCCAGTAGTCTCCCATGATCTACTCTACCAAAATGCCTTAGATAGGTCAATCGCAATACAATCGATTTGACCTTCTGAATCTAGAAATGTGCTATATCTTGCTGAAATCCTACAAGTTGAGCTTCAGTGGAATAACGTTTCCTAAACCCAAACTGCCTTCTGTCAAACCAGTTATTAATTTGGCAAACATGTATAATATAATCAAGAAGAATACTTTCCCAAAGCTTACATGTAATGTATGTCAAAATGACTGGCCTGTAATTTTCAGTTTTATGTCTATCCCTCTTTCCTTTATACACAGGGGCTACTATAGCAACTCTTCGTTCATTTGATATAGCTCCTTCATGCAAACAATAATCAACAATAATCAACCCATTGCCTTTAGTATATCCACAGAAATCTTATTACTTCCAGATGCTTTTCTAGTTTTCAACTTTTATATCTTACTGTAAATGTCATTGTTATCATATGACTGGACGTAGTTGCTCTAGGGAGCGGGTACTCGGGACGGCTGGCTGCCACATGAGAAGAGAGCTGATGACAGGCGGGTTGCATACCGTGGCGGTACTTGTAGTAACCGCACGGATATAATGTTACCATATGAACAACAAAACCAACAGCAATAATAATAATACAGTAATTTGGAACGTGTATCATGCGGAACGATTAGGACACAGATTATAGAGTATAATAGGGCAAGAAAATCAACCATCGACGAAGGAAAAATATACCAATGTGCAAATATTTCGTGAAGACATATATTTTTACGCTTATGTAATTAGAGTTTTGGGACACGTACATTTAATGAAAGTAAATATAATTTGTGGGATTTGTACACATTTTTTGCACTTGATTTTAACATTTCAATATATGTATGACATTTGCATGTTGAACAGGGTCCTTGGTGGGGATGGGAAGATTGGAAGGGATAGACAAGGAAGTGGGAAGGAAGCGGCCGTGGCCTTAAGTTAGGTATCATTCCGGCATTTGCCAACAAGCTGAACCCACGAACTGATACATATCACTGGTGTACTGCTCCTCCACGGGACCGTTGGGTTCGTTTAGGTAGTGTTGTGTCAATGTTTTGTACCGTTGTTTGCGCACTGGCAAGTTTTGATCGGTGAGCCTACTTGTGTATCTGCATTTCGTACCGCGAGCACACAGTACTGTAAGCGGGTCGGCACCGGGCAAGTGATAAGCGTATGCGATGAAGTGTTTGTGGTTACGTCACAGACCGTGAAGGTTGAGCGAAATTCTCCCAATTACTCTCGATCACTGCGGCGTATAGAGGCAGAAAATAGTGATAGAAAGAGGACAGAGTCCGCCTCTGTGGTGTAGTGGTTAGTGTGATTAGCTGCCACCCCCTGAGGCCCGGGTTCGATTCCCGGCTCAAACACGAAATTTGAAAAGTGGTCCGAGGGCTGGAACGGGGTCCACTCAGCCTCGGGAGATCAACTAAGTGGAGGTGGGTTCGATTACCACCTCAGCCATCCTGGAAGTGGTTTTCCGTGATTTCCCACTTTTCCTCCAGGCAAATGCCGGGATGATACCTAACTTAAGGCCACGACCGCTTCCTTCCCACTTCCTTGTCTATCCCTTCCAATCTTCCCATCCCCACCAAGGACCCTGTTCAGAATAGCAGATGAGGCCGCCTGGGCGAGATCCTGGTCATCCTCCCCAGTTGTATCCCCCGACCCAGATTTTGAAGCTCTAGGACACTGCCCTTGAGGCGGTAGAGGTGGGATCCCTCGCTGAGTCCGAGAGAAACCCAACCCTGGGGGGTAAACAGATTAAGAAGAAGAAGAAGACAATAAAGAGTTAGGCCAACAACCTAAAATATTTTGGACTATACATAATGAATTGGTTTTAAATTATTTCGTTAACTCAACGCCGGCCCCATAGTGTAGGGTTAGCGTGAATGCCTCTTGCCCGGAGGCCTCGGGTTCGATTCCCGGCTAGGTCAGTGATTTTTACATAGATGGGGGATGGTTCGTCCATTCAACCTACTTGATTAGGATTGAGGAGCTATTGACGGTGAGATAGCGGCCCCAATGTAGAAAGCCAAGAATAACGACCGAAAGGTTTCGTCGTGATGACCACACGACACCTCGTCATCTCCAGGCCTTCGGGCTGAGCAGTGATCGCTTTGTGGGCCAAGGCCCTTCAGAGCTGTAGTGCCATGAGGTTAGTTCATAAACTCACCAACAATGCAGTCATGCTCACCGGGAATAACATCAGTTAGGTTATTTATTTATCTATTTGGTAGATGCATTTACATTATTGTTGTACTTCAGTCTTGGATAGTAAATATCTATGTCCTCACTCGTGATGAAACTCCCTCGCCATTATCATCGGACGCCTGATAAGTTTTAAATACTATTTTAGAAATTCAGTGAACAGGGAAAGTCATACAGTGTGTTTCAGCAGCCCCTTCCAATATCGTTTGCTGCAACCCAACTAACGTGTACATGGTTATAGGGGTATTATTCCCCTGCAGGCGTACTGTATGGTACTAATGTTCAGTGAGCACATTTTGCACACTATTCTGAACCCTAGCGAAATGCTATATCATCCGTTCGCAAAACATGACGCCTTGAAATCATGTAGCAACGTCCATTTACCATGTAACTATGTTAATGTGTCGTGCCTCGTGGCCGGGTGTAACGAAGAGGGGAATCAAAGCATAACAGTGCAGTAATTAATGTCTTAAACACCGAACCGGGTGGCGTATGTACTCTGCTCTCGTCGTACTACCAGCGTGTTTTCAGCAGTGTAGCTTGGCGGATTTGGTTAGACGTTCGCCGAGCAATCGACGGAATGTGCCAGCGACGGTTCGAATCCTGCATCGTTAAAACATTTTTGCATCGGCATTAATTTTGAATACGTAAACACAGGCCTATGTTTGCAACATCCAAACAGTAGAAAGACGCTGTTATTCATCTTGTGCCCTGCGCAAACTCCGCTGGTTAGGGCCTGAATGTACTGTAATCTCTGCTGTCATTTGGCATGTTTTCACAGAGGAATACGTTGACATGCTCCTCATTTATGGGGAAGAAAGACAAAACGAATGCTTGCGAGGCACTACGTCTGTACTAGGAACGGTATCCCGACTAGCGACACCCGGCTGCTACGACATTCCGCCGTGTTGAAAGACGCCTAAGGACAACAGGCGTGATTTCCAACCAGCCACCAGTCCGCGATAGGCCCGTTACATCGGGTGAAACAGAAGAGGCCATTCTGGAGGCAGCTCGTAATAATCCACACATCAGTACAAGGGCGGTTGCACGACAGGTGAACACCAGCAAGCCGTCCATCTGGCGAATACTGCATGAACATAAATTTCACCCATACCGTCTTGAACTACACCTGGAGCTCCATGGGCGGGATTTCGAAGCTCAAATGGAGTTCTGTCGGTGGCTATTAGGCAGGCTGGACAATGATACAGCATTCGTATCGCATATCTTGTTCTCTGACGAATCGCGCTTCCACAATAATGGGAACGTCAATCGCCACAACATTCACTATTGGAGTCCGGACAATCCTCACTGGGTGTGACAGGCGGTCCATCAAGTACGATGGGGAGTGAATGTTTGGTGTGGAATCTTGTGGGATCGCCTGATTGGATGTTATTTCTTTGGGGGCCATTGGACGGGCCCACACTACCTTCACTTTCTGCGTCAGGAACTCCCACTGCTGCTGGAGGATGTGCCGTTGCACGATCGTTTGACGATGGGGTTGCAACAGGATGGAGCCCCATCACATTCGACTTTGCCCGTTCGTAACCATCTGAACGAGTAACTGCCAGGGAAATGGATAGGACGAATAGGACCTGTTTCTTGGCCCGCCAGATCACCGGATTAAACGCCGTTAGACTTCTTCTTGTGAGGATATTTGAGGAACGCCGTTTACACTCAATCGCCGGAAAACCCCGACCAGCTCCGGCAACTCATCAGGGACGCCTGCCAAGAAATTACACCTGGAATGCTTCAGAGCGCAAGACGATCTATCGAATATGCATAAACCAAAACGGTCATCACATCGAGCATTTGCTGCGATAAAACATTGTCAGGGCAGTTGTGTTGGTATTATTTCCGATCGCTATGTGTCCGGCCTGCTAAGTAATCGGCCCTTCTTAGGGCCACAAACACACTCATTTGCACATAATTTGCATGTAAGCGGGTATTGAACTTACATTGCGTGCGGTACGTATTAAAGAAATATTTCAAAAATTTGTAATCTTCGCCCCAGACTCGAACCTCCCACCTGACATGCAAGCTCACTCCGTCACGCCTTTACCAAGTACACAACGGTTCCGTGCGGCACACTGGACAGCTTACAGCAAGCATTAGGTTTACTGCGGTCACAATATCAATTTAGTATTTCGCCGGCGTATCAGGTTCATATGATTTAGAAGGCACATGCATGTCTTCCAGTGTTTAATACGAGTATAACGTTACGGCGTCCTATCATGGTGAGGCGGTAAATACCAAGATATCCGGTTATGTTGTCCGAGCATACCGGCAGGGCAGATGTTTTCAGGATGGAATTTATATTGTGGGTTGCATAAACCTATATTTGAAGGGGCGACTGAATCATGCTTGAAAATGCTGTCATTCCCATCTAAGGAATTGTAAATCATAGCTTGTACGCTGCATGTTTGTAAATTCTAACCCAAAAAATTTGCGTGTAAGTTTTCTTTGAATCTAAAAATATTAAAAAACTGATTGTTTATATCAAGTGCAATATAAATCACACCGGAATATGTTGAAAATGTGGGTTTCTTGCGGTTATAGCCGTTAAAAATATACTATACCTGAATCAACATTTCGCTGACTAGTGGAGGAGAGCTTCGCCGTCACAATCTAACGACACTGCTTCACTTCCCTGCAAAGTATGTTCTCTCTCTCGCTTCACAGTGATGTATGCATGCTACGTAAGCTGTCCGCATTTACGTCACGCCAGCCCAGCCGCACTGGGCGTGCATCAATGGGCTCCCAGTTGAGCACATCTGGTCTAGACTGACAAATCTTCATTAATGTAAACAGCCGTTCGCATAAATAAGTTGAACCGAATATACTTAAAATACGTGCATTACCTTTGTGCCACCTAGGAAATCTCTCGCATGGAAAACGAACATATAATTCAGTCGAAATGTTTGTGTTTGCAAACTGAACTTTTATTTGAGTATCGTACTGTAAGTCAATCGGCTCTAGCCGCAGTTTTGGCCTAATAGTTTGCATATCCACCGAGAAGAGTGTAGTGAACCGCTACAAGTCGGCAATATCGTGGAACCTATTCTCAAACTCGTCACGTGGTGTGATAATAACGTGCATCGCCACTGGACTTCAGTACGTATTGCATTATCTACGTGTCAGGCTCCTCACTTTCATCTGTCCTTTCTGACCTCCATTGGTCAACTCTTGTAATTTTCCGACCCCGATATTATTAGGTTTGTGAATCCTAGGGAGTCTTTCATTTTCACGCCCTTCGTGGTCCTTGTCTTTCTTGGCCGATATCTTCATTTTTCGATGTTATGGATCTCTTCCATTTTTTCTCCCTGATCTGTATATAGAGGATGGTTGCCCAGTTGTACTTCCTCTTAAAACAGTAATCACCACCACCACCACCTATGTCTTGCACTTCCCCTCTATGCTCGCTCAGCAGTTCTCGTTCCTCAACAGCGGGAAGCTAACGGACTCCCAAAGTTGTTTCGCTCTGAGTTGACACTAGCTGAACTATAAAATTGCATTGTACTGTGTTCTGTTACTGATACCGAAATGTAATTATTTCAGCTATAGTATTGTTCATGTTCCAGGACCGTTGTTGAAGAAGATTATAGAAGATTCCCAGTGCAAGATTAATGGTGAAAATAAACATAAAGTTCATATGTATACCGGTCATGATTCCACCATTGCCAATGTCCTGATCACTCTAGGAGTGTGGGACTCACAAATACCCGAATATGATATTATGGTTTTATTCGAGCTTCGCCAGGATCCAGAAACTAACGAGTATGGCATGAAGGTAATTATATTTATAACTTACAAGTCTTCCATTCTGTTGAACACGAACGTAACACTTAGAACACTGTAACATACCGATAAACAATGAATTATAAGTTTAATATCAGGGCTAGGATTTATACGTGATACAAAATTGCTAAATATGTACATACATATGGGCTAAAATAATTCTAGATATTGAGTGAAATATGGACAATTTTTAAATTTAAAATATATTATTTATAATGTGAAGAATATTTACACTTCCGGAACAAAACATACATCCTCAAGGACTGTGTTCAGTGGCACCATTCATACTGAGGGGTTATTGTGATAATGATTCATTTTTCACGGACATGAGCGATCAGATGGCGCTCAGGAGGCCTGTCCGTGCGCACTCTGCAGGCAGTAACTGTGCTAAGGTTAGAGATGAACAGTGTTAGGGTACAACCATGCCCCGCCGAAGAGTACGTGCTCCTGTTGAATAACTGCAGCCATTTGAACGGGGTAGAATTTTGGGCCTGCGGGAAGCTGGTTGGACGTATCACCGTATTGCTGCACATGTTAGGAAGAATGTAGCGGTGGTTTATTGCTGCTTTCAGCAATGGTCTGTGGAATATTCCTACACCCGTAGACCAGGCTCACAACGTCCGCGTAATACAGGCGCACGTCAAGATCGACGCATTGTGCGAACATTATCCAGGAACGAAATCCGGTCACATGTTGCACCCGCTGTGTCACCAAGGACCATTGGGAACCACCTGCTTGCAGCAGGATTGCGATCACGTGTGGCTCTATCCAGGCTGCCACTGACACCACAACACTGCCAAGCATGGCTACTCTGGTGTCGTGAAAGAGTCGACTGGAGAGGGGAGTGGCACTGTGTTGTCTTCAGTGACGAGAGTAGGTTCTGTCTGTATGCAATTGATGGACGTACGCGTGTACGGCGTAGACCTGCACTCGCCCAAGACACCCAGGTCCCACCCCAGGATCAGTGCCCGTTATATTGCACAGGTTAATGTCCTAGTGCTACTGCCATTTCTTCGACAGGAAGGTGATGTGCTTTTCCAGGAGTACAATGCACATCCACATACAGCTGCTGCAACGCAACGTACTCTACGTGGTGTACAACAACTGCCCTGGCCAACAAGATCACCGGATCTCTCGCTAATTGAACACGTACGGGACATGATGATGCGGAAACTTACGCGTTCTCCAGAGCCAGCAAGAAACCATTGCCGAAATGCATCATAAGGTGCAATATGCTCGGGACAATTTATCGCAGGATGCTTTATGATCGTTTGCATGCGCGAATACACGCCTCCATTGCCGTTAGAATGGGGTACACTCTGTATTGATGCGGCATGTGTGTTTCATTTGGTCTAAATTTGTAATCATATACTCCTGCAATTGCTTGAGAATAAAAAGACCTTGTCCTTGAGGATGTTGCAAGGTTTTTTTCGGCAATGTATATTATATAAAAAATTTATTCTTACACAAAAAATACAGTTAAAGATTTATTGCCTAAACATGAAAGCCACAAAAATAAGAATGTAAATTAAAGACACAGAACAAGAGTTCAACCCTTTTTATATTGGTCACAGCGTGTTGAGTGATAAGGCCAAAGTCAGCAATAAAGTAGAGATTGCGCAGAGAGCAGAACTTTCTTTCCATGTTTAATAGAAATACCAGAATCGAGCTTTCAATACCTGATGCAACGGCCCAAGGACACAAAAACAACCAAAAACAACAACAAGGCACAAAGTTACTTACCTTGGATGTAGTAAGTTAAAAAAAACATAAAATGTGCAAGGGGCCCAAAATTTATTAAAGATAAAGAGACCAGGATCTTAAGCTAAAATTTACACTTGAGAAGTTACCAGGTTAATGGGACTAAGTATACCAAATGAGAACACCAAACTAAAGGTGTAGTTAAAATATTTAATTAATAAATAATAATGAATAATTCATTGAATAATTAAAATGAAGTAGGACTGAAGAAAATCGAAAACTGGTACCTTTTTAATTATTACAATGAATTAAAACGGAAAGAAACTTGAGAAACTGATACCTTTTAGCCAAGATTAAGTAAATTAATTATGTAATAAAACCAGGTCTTAAATAAACCTAAAATACTGGCCAGTAAGTTTTCTTTAATACAATAAATCTACTTAAATTGAAATTTGCTTCAACCTGATTGACTTTCACGTAAATGTTTAAAGAACAAACATGGTAACACGGTCACATACTTCAACTCAAAATGCGACCCGAATTGAAATATATATTGCACAGATTAATAAATAATCAAATTAAGTGATTAACTAATTACGGGTAGAAATAATTCCCCGAAACAATTACAAAAATTTTAAGGAAAAATATATTAATTTTCCGCCAATACTACAGAACAATAACACACGAACGGAAAAATGCAGCTTCACAAGCCAAGCTATCATTAATAATAGGCAAAGCCTGCAAAATTAAGGCGTACACCAAAAGAGAAGTTATGCAACTAATAATTAAAAGAAAACAAAAACAAAACACGGGTGTGAATAGGACAAGTGAGCGTTTACAAAATAAAATTTAAGAATTAGGAAAATCAAATTTCAGCTCTCTACAAACCGCGGTGTTACAAAATATAAATAATAATAATAATAATAATAATAATAATAATAATAATAATAATAATAATAATAATAATAATAATAAAATAGGGGGAGAAAATTAAACACAAACGATAATCTCAATAAATAAAACTAATAGAATGACTGTAACATTCATAGGCCCATATGCGGCGTTTCCAAATCACCTCAGTTACCCCATGAATAATATAATTACTTTTAAAAGACGTGCTTTCACATTTTTTACAATTGATTTAATTAATTAGTCTACATTAGGAATTTCTTTTTGGGTGCTGAAGACCATGTTAATAATAATTAATGCAATAAATCGTTGCCGAAAAGTCTCTTAAATACTATAGATAGGCCTTCATGTTAATAATGTCCCATGGCGACGTTTTTCTTTGTTGATTCAATTTACGGTAATATCTTCTTGAACTGTCCGACTCGTTGGCTGAACGGTCAGCGTACTGGCCTTCGGTTCAGAAGGTCCCCGGTTCGATTCCCGGCCGGGTCGGGGATTTTAACCTTAATTGGTTGATTCCAATGGCCCGGGGGCTGGGTGTATGTGTTGTCTTCATCATCATTTCATCCTCATCACGACGCGCAGGTCGCCTACAGGCGTCGAATAGAAAGACCTGCACCTGGCGAGCCGAACCCGTCCTGGGTATTCCGGCACTAAAAGCCATACGACATTTCATTTCATTTTTCTTGAACTAATCCACGGCTGTAGAAATCCACCAAAAGTTCTAAAAATGTATGATTACCTACATTTTCACAGCAGAATATTAAAATATAGGTAATCCAGTCGTTCACACAACTCAAGACTCAGTTAAAGATAGGCACATAGCCAGTAATTTTGCACTCACTTGACCTAACTTGACTGCAAAACAAAATGAAGAAAATAAATAAAAATAAGAAATTACAACATGGCCTTAATTTTCAGTTAGGTTAACCTGGAGTATCCCACTCCATTCCGCCGACTACCAAAGATGTCTTCTTAGACACACGCCAGCAAACCTTCATCTTGGAGCAAAAACAGACAGCAAGTCCAAGGCGAGGAAGTAGGTCGCTCTCAAGAAACGAGTTCAGCGCATGCGCGCCAGTATTGATTTCCCATTGAACGAATAGCGTACGACTCAGCTATTACACAATAATTGCAGAGCACACATTTAAATAATTTAAACGGTAGATCGCACCAATTAAACAGGCGCTGCAAACAACGGACGATTAAGGGGAATAAAATCCCAGTACACAAGTCAAATATGTTCCAATAAATACATTTTCTGTAATTCACGTCATACCTGATGTTAGGAAAAGTAATTTTAAATTATTTTCTGGCAAGAATAACTTTAAAACCATAGAACATGAAAGTTAAATAAAATAAAACTTGAAATCAAGTAAATATTTGTGATGTTCCTCAAATATGTAAAATCATGTACTAAAGATGGACATATAGAAAATATGGAAAATTAAATTATGAAAAAATTCACTATGGCTAATGAAATAATAATGTTATTGTTTGTAAGTCCTACTAACTACTTTCAACGGTTTTCGGAGAGGCGGAGGTGCCGAAAGTTTTTCCCGCAGGAATTCTTTTAAGTGCCAACAAATCTACCAACACGAGGCTGACGTATTTAAGCACCTTCAAATACCACCGAACTAAATCAGGATCGATCCTGCCAAGTTGCACTCACTTGACCTAACTTGACTGCAAAACAAAATGAAGAAAATAAATAAAAATAAGAAATTACAACATGGCCTTAATTTTCAGTTAGGTTAACGTATTTGAGCACCTTCAAATACCAGGCCAGCGTCTCATCCGTCTGAGCCACTCAGCCCTGCTAGCTAATGGAAAAGCTAATTTGTATTCACATAGAAATCCCAACTCTGATTATTATTATTATTATTATTATTATTATTATTATTATTAAGCTTTCGTTTCGGCCATCTACGTTCCACGTTTGACAATCTTTGCACTAGTTTTAGCCTTCTCTGCCTTCCCTCTCTACCAGTATTTTTCCATCCTTTCTCCTACTTCCTTCTTCCGTTCTTCTGTATAGGATCTCGATTTTCTCACTAGGGTCTCCCCAGTCTCCTGGACACCACGAAACTTTTTGACAAGTTGAGTTTTAGTCTGGAATTCAAGATAGGATGTAAGAAGCAGAATATCTATGGCAAAAGAAGCTTTCGGAAAGGCGAGAAGACTTTTGATTGACACCTAAGACAATCCTTATTACACAGCCTGACATAAAAAGACTTAAGCACCCAGAAGGAATGGTCCAATATTATCCCATTTTGGTATATATGCATATCATTGATGTGTGAGTAAATGATTAGATTTACAAGGATCTGTAATGTGTAGAATGCCCACCAAAGTGCATTCGTGATGGCACAGTCCTGTTGTTAATAAGTTGTTAGCAGTCAACTATTGTGAGTCAGACAGTTAAGCAAGACGTTCAGAGAGGACTGCGCACAGAACAGAGCACCCGCGATGCCTCGCAGACGTGTTAGACAGCCTATCCACCAACTGACAGCATTTAACAGGGGCCACATTGTGGGACTGCATGAGGCTGGTTGGTCGTATCGTGCAATTGCCGGGCATCTGGGCCATTCAGATGTCACAGTGACACGATGTTGGACTCAATGGGTACATGAGGGCATCCAATCACGTCGTACAGGTTCGGGTCGACCAAGAAACACCACCCCGAGCAAGGACCGTCGTATGGGGCGTCAAGCATTTCGGGATCCCGTAACTTCGGCATCCGCTATCCGCGAACATGTATTGGAGACTCTACAACATCCTGTGAGCTCCCGCACAGTGTCTCGACTACTCGAAGCCGCCGGATTAGGGTCGTACCGCCCCATGCGTCGGTTGCCATTGACACCAGTACGCCAACGCCTGCATTTGGAGTGGTGCCTTGCCCGGGAGTCATGGATAGAGGACGACTGGCGTCGCATCATGTTCAGTGATGAGTCTCGCTTCTCCATAATTTCCGATGACCATCACGTGCGGGTTTGGCGGCGTCGAGGGCAGAAGAAAATCCTGCCCATATTGTTGGAAGACACACAGGCGCAATCCCTGGCATCATGGTGTGGGGATCCATAGGACATGCATTCAGGTCACCTCTAATAGTGCTTCGGCAGATTTTGACGGCACAGCGATACATCACAGACATTCTGCGTCCGCATGTCCTACCCCTTAAGGGACAGTACCCTGGGACAGTGTTCCAACAAGATAATAAGGTCCTCCTGTGGCCAGCAAGATCCCAGGACCTCCCCATTAATGAATACGTGTGGTACGACATTGGAAGGGGACTCCGTCCCAGTACCAACCTGAAGGATCTGAAGGGACAGCTGCAACAACTGTTGACGAACTTGCCTCAGAAGAGGATCCAAAGGCTGTTTGACACCATTCCGAGCCGCATAAGGGCAAGCATTGCGGCGGGGGGATTGCGAACGGCCTTATCTCTTTCATCTCACATTGTAAGCAGTTCAATAAAGGCACATGGTCTTTCAGCATGTGTAATTTCACTCACTTTCAACCACTCCTTCTAGGTGCTTAACGTTTTTTGTCAGGTAGTGTATTTCAAGAAAGATGTTCGAAAAGTTGTTGTTGTTGATGATGATGATGATGTTTGTTGTTTGAAGGGAGCTAACAGCTAAGTCATCGGCCTCTAATGGTACAATGTGGAACGAAATTACATGATAATTAAAACTTCAAAATTGATCCACTGACTAGAATGTAAAACGAATGATGATGAAACGACCATGAATACACTTAACATACGATTTTTTAAAATGTATGTTTCAACAATGAACATGAACAATGGTGTACTTAACTACTATGGATAGTTGTTTCTGTGCACCTTGTAACCATAACCACTTAGCGCGTCAAGTAAATCGCGTGTCTCGGTAGCGTAAGTACAGAACTATACTAAAACCGAACCTTACAGGACAGAGGATGGGACAAAGAAGGTGGTGTGTTTCGCCAGGTACAGTAGTACCTTGAGTGGGGGAGTACAGGCTGTACTTCCTGTCAGCTCGTTATGCGTGCATCTCTTGAGTTTGTTGTAAACACTTGTTTGTTTGGTAGTCACTATAAAATAACATAGGCTTATTCGGAGAAGAAACGACAGTCATTCTTGAAAAGAAATCGTCGACTACTGTGACGTAATCCTTATTGACGCAACTAAGGAACAACGATGAAACTGCAGTAAGCTTTTAACTGTTGCCTCAGATTCATTTTCAACTTGAGCTATCATTTACATACAGCGCCTTACTATCAATAACTTTTCTGGCTAAAACCTGATAAAAGACGTTAATATCACATCCTTGTATTAATACATAACTTCCATGGCTAAATGGTTAGCGTGCTGGCCCTTGGTCACAGGGGACCCGGGTTCGATTCCAGGCAGGCTCGAGAATGTAACCATAATTGGTTAATTCCCCTGACACGGGGGATGGCTGTTTGTGTCGTCTTCATCATCGTTTCATCCACATCACGACGCGCACGTCGCCTACGGACTTTAAATCAAAAGACCGCGGCAAGCCGAACTCGTCCTCGGACACTCCCGGCACTAAAAGCCATACGCCATTTCATTTCATGACTTCGTAAATAGCAACTCACCTCGGTACATTTCCTCTAAATTTTACTTTCACTACTCATTTCGTAACTGCAATACTCGCACTGGATCTACTCTTGCAATTCCTCTTCACCATTCATCTATGTACTGTAACCGATTCCAGACTTTGGAATTCCTTACCAGTCAGTGTCAGGGACAGTGGCTCATTAACTGAATTCAAGAAATCTTGCCAAAATTACCTGTTGAAAGCTACCAATTGACGTGTGCTCTGTATAGCGGAGTGAGTGAATGATGATAAACTGTGTTTCTCTGGTATTGTAGACTTAGTAGATTATTGTGTAATATGTGCATTTATTTTGTGTGCGCGTTAGTTCGAGCAATATTATTTCATATTAATTAAGGTGCTGTATACTATATTAATTCTTTTATACATATCAATGAGAGTGAGAGCGTATGTGTTAGTATTATGTAACTCTGTTAGAAAAGAACTGTAAATGTGGTTAAGTGTAAGAGAGGGCCAGGTGTCCTAAATTCACCATTTGAAAGAAGATAAATAACCTTATTTTGCATTTTTTTTCTTTTCAGATATTTCTGCGCAATTCCACTTCCCATGATCCGTACAGTCTTACTGTCCCAGACTGTGAAAACTTCTGCCCCTTCTCTCAATTTGTGGACCTTGTCAAGGACGTTATTCCAGAAGATCTGGACACATTTTGCGAAGTGGATGACCCGAACTACGTCCCGCCTCCACCACCACCTCCTTAGAGTTTCAGGCTTCTAATGGCGTGATGTATTACTATTATTGTTCCCTTTGGTGCTTATGTCCGCCTGTATTTTATGTTCCTCAGTCTTTGTAAGAATTGTGCGAGGAAATGAATGTAGTGTGTGACAAATTGTGCCCGGATGTGGATGAAATGTCATCTTTTTACTGAGTAGTCAGCTGCAATGCTCCAACACAGGTCCTCTCAGCGTGCATGTACCGGTGCATTGCGCGGCGCAAGGTGCATAAGACGACTTTGCTAGGTTGATCAGAGTGCAGATCCCCCACTCCTCAACAATGAGCAATAGCGCTGTGTCTCCATTTCCCTACGCCTGTCTCTCTCGCTCCGCCTGTTCCCCCTTTTCCACTCGCTCTGCAGCGCTTCATCATCCGAGCGAGTTGAGCCGAGCTTGGCCGAGTCGCCCCGAGATAAAACGCTGGTCTGAACGAAGCCGAGTCGAACCGATGCACTGTGCACAGAACCTCTGCGCCTCGCTTTGCACGCGTCAGATTGTGGGCGTTTGAGAGGCCCTGCTCCAATATATATAAACTCTGTTCATGGTACCTCGATCACAAATATATCCTTTTTATTTTGCATTATGTTTGCATTTTGAAAAATATTTTAAAAGTATTTTCGTAGATTTCGAAATAAATTTCGGTCATATCTTGGAGATTGTCTCTTTATCATTTTATCCCGTTTATCATATTACCAGGTTATTTTATGACATTACGTCTGAAAGCCTTAGACTAGTATCGCAAATATTGAAATAAAACATTTCAATATAATATTAAGTACCCTTATTTTGTTCTTTGACTCTTTGTTTCTGAATCATATCTATATTCTGCATTTTGTAGAAATTAATTTCTCAAGTTGTTTCTTACAAACTTTTCAAACTGTTTCTTCTTTCAGCCAATATTCATTGTTTTGTGTATTCTTTGTCTTCGAGCACCCTCCAAGCAAAAGGCCTATGCAGTGTACTTAGTAAGTTTGTGTCTAACCTATTATTTTCTGAAGAGTTTTTAAACACTAATTTTTAAGATCACCTTTAACATTTTATCATGCATTTTCTTAATTATTAGGTCAGTTAATAAAGTCATTTTAACGTTTCTAAGTGCATTATTAATATTCTTTACGTCGTCAACATCCGGGCCTTAGTGATAAGTAACATGCTCCGTCCAAAATCAATAAATAAATGATTACATTGTTTCTTACGGAATATTTTTTGTATTGTGTTAATTTTATATCATCCTTCTTCTTGATTTGTATCCTTGCTTCAGTTATCGTTCTATTTAGTATCAAAAGTAAGTAAAACTAAATTCATGAATGAATAGAATAGAATAGAATAGAATAGAATAGAATAGAATAGAATAGAATAGAATAGAATAGAATAGAATAGAATAGAATAGAATAGACATCTCTTCTCTCTCAATCACGTCCCCATGTGGGTGGGAGCGATAGAATAACACCCACGGTATCCCTTGCCTGTCATAAGAGGTGACTAGAAGAGGCCGCAGATGATCTGAACTTGGGAGCGTGGGTTGGCGACCATGGGGCCCTAGCTGAGCCCTGGCATTGCTTGCACTTACTTGTGCCAGGCTCCTCACTTTCATCTATCGTATCCGACCTTCCTTGGTCAACTCTTGTTCTTTCCGACCCCAGCGGTATTAGAGCACTCGAGGCCGAGGGAGTCTTTCATTTTCACGTCCTCCGTGGCTCTTCTTATTCTTTTGGCGATACCTTCATTTTTTGAAATGTCGGACATCCTCCATTTTCCTTCTGATTAGTATTAGTAAAGATAGTTTTCCGTGGTTTCCCATTTTCACACCTGTAGCTTACTGTACCCTACTGTAGCTTAATTAAGGCCACGGCCGATTCTCCCTACTCCTAGGCCTTTCCTATCCCATCGTCGCCGTAAGACCTATCTGTGTTGGTGCAACGTAAAGCAAGTTGGAGAAGTGTTACTAGAGGATGGTTGCCCAGTTATACTCCCTCTTTAAACAGTAATCACCACCACCACCAGCACCTTCTCGACCACGTACTACGCGAGTATCTAAATCTCAACCATTAACCACGACAACCTGCCAATAAAGGAATGAGTGCACGTCGTATTCTGGAATTATCCCCTGGCGCGAAGCCTTGTAAGTGGTGGTGGTGGTGATTATTCTTTTAAGAGGAAGTACAACTGGGCAACCATCTATATATATAAAATAAGAGTTTTGTCTGTACATTGCTCAGAATTTGAAAACAATGGTATTTCTGTATCGGTTATGTCCACAGTAACAAGAAAATGCATGTTTTACTTTTCCGTAATTTCTGTCTGTCTGTCTGTCTGTCTGTCTGTCTGTCTGTCTGTCTGTCTGTCTGTCTGTCTGTCTGTCTGTCTGTCTGTCTGTCTGTCTGTACACGCATCACGAGAAAACGGCTGAAGAGAATTGTATGAAAATCGGAATGTAAAGTCGGGTGATGAACCGCTACAATCTAGGCTATAAGTTATTTTAATCACGCTGAGTGAAATGGTAGTTTAGGGGAAGGCCTGAAATTTAATTCTCAAATATTTATGTTATTAGTGGTCGTGTCTTAATGACAACCGCTTGACAAAGATGGAAAATAAGTCGCTACAATATAGGCTATACACGCTGAGAAAAATGGTAGTTTAGGGGAAGGCCTAAAATTTAATTGTCAAATATTTATTTTATTATGGTGGTATCTTCCCGAAAATTGGTATGCAAAGTCGGGAAATAGGTCGCTGTAATCTAGGCTATCAATAATGTTATTCGCACTGAGTGAAATGGTAGTTTAGGGGAAGGCCTGAAATGTAATCTATATATATAAAATAAGAGTTTTGTCTGTACATTGCTCAGAATTTGAAAAGAATGATATTTCTGTATCGGTCATGTCCACAGTAACAAGTAAATGCAGTTTTTACTTTTCCGTAATTTCTGTCTATCCGTCTGTCTGTCTGTCTGTCTGTCTGTCTGTCTGTCTGTCTGTCTGTCTGTCTGTCTGTCTGTCTGTCTGTCTGTCTGTCTGTCTGTCTGTCTGTCTGTCTGTCTGTCTGTCTGTCTGTCTGTCTGTATGTACACGCATCGCGAGAAAACGGCTGAAGAGAATTTAATAAAAATCGGTATGTAGAGTCGGGGGGTGAACCGCTACAATCTAATCTATAAATTATTTTATTAACGCCGAGTGAAATGGTAGTTTAGGGGAGGGCCTAAAATTCAATTCTCAAATATTTATATTATTAGTGGTCATAGAATTAAATTTCTGATCATTTACGTCTTATGCATTTTTACCGTACCGGCTATGATAACACAGATATTCATGAATTTGGATTTGTGTTGCTAAGTCCATATCAACGCCGAGCCCCGACAAAATGCGTAAACAGAATTCAATGAAAATCGGTATATAGAGTCTGGGAATAAGAAACTACAGTTTAAGCTATAAACAATGTTATTCACCCTGGGCGAAATGGTAGTTTAGGGGAAGGCACCTAAAATTTAATTTTTAAATACCTATGTTCTTGGTCCTATGGAAAAGTACTGCATAACAAAAGTTATAGAGAATACAATTTCCGATCATTTATGTTTTATTCAGTTTTACCGTACCGACTATGATAAGAGTGGTATTTCAGAACCGGAAGACAATTAATAATGTGAAGGCCTACAATATCGAAAGCGCGTAACATAGATCAACAATAACATTACACTGACCGTTGTTTGTTGTAATGTTCTTTGTCTCTTATGCTGCCGCTCAACTCCGATAGATGGGATTACTGCTGCGTACCGAGTATAACAGCCTAACTGAATATTGGCGGGAAATAGCTGAGGAGTTAGATAACATTCTTCTTTAGCATGCCAATCCTCTGGTTCATACATTTTCTGATACTGCTGGTACGTAAGAGACTGGTTCATCATAGTATGCCAGCTATTCGATACCTACTCTGACGCGCTGTTTTGAATGAGCAGCGTGCGCACTTAAGTCAGAGGCTCAGTTAGTAGTAGTAGGAGTAGTAGTACGAACTGGTCTGGAATTACAATTTAGGCCTATTCCAAATCATAGTACCACAATTCACTAAATAACTCAAAATTCAACCTTGAAAAGAGCCGTTTCTTAAGAAAAGCTTCTTCCTCTTCACTTTTATTAAATCTACATTAATTTTATTCCAAATTAGCAGCGAAGATGTGGTTTCTTCTCTGGCTTGGAGGGAAAATTGCCTCCAAGTCAGATAGTTCTTTCCCCAGCCAGTGTGGTGAATTGAGATTTCCCGACTCATCGGGTACTCCCAGGAAACAGATAAGTAAACGGGCATAGTTTTTTCCCTGGGACTATCCACTATTTGAAACCCCCCTCCCCCCACCGAAAAAAGGACGAAGATTGTTCACGGATCACGGATGTCTGCGTCTTGGTCATTCCAGCTCTGTAGCTTTGGACTGTTAGTTCGGTAGCATAGTACTGTTCGTTAAAAGTGAGAAAATGTGTGGTTTTTTATTTGATCGAGTATTTCATATGAAGCCATTGCTTTTAATAGCATCATTCCTACTGACGTCATTGTAATGACCCATGTTCATTTCAGTTGGGAAAACCACTAAGAGAGTCTTTCTGAGAATCTATACAGGCAGGCGGAGAGTGAGTGTCTGCCATTATAATGAAAACTCTCCAACCTGATTGTGACTGACGGTAGGCAAGCTGGCCTACCATTACAATGAAAATTCCCTAACCCAATCTTCATATGAGAAAAGACGTTTGTGACTTCCCCGTCGTGCTTCTAGGGTAGCTTTAAGAGCTATGCAACTTAATACAAACTTGCTCACAACGTTTACACTACCTAACCTAGAATTCTGTATAAAATTTAGAATTCCGTAGCGAAGCACGGGTACACTAGCTAGTCCTCTACATAACATTAATCGGAGAGAGATACTGGCAGGAATCCGACACGAAGGGCGTGAAATTGAAAGACTTCGCTAGATCTCGAGTGCTCTAATACCGTCAGGACAGAAAAGAACAAGAGTTAACCAAGTGGGGTCAGATAGGATAGATGAAAGTGAGGAGCCTGGCACAAGTAAGTGCAAGCAATGGGAGGACTCAGCTAGGCCTCCATGGTCGCCAACCCACGCTCCCAAGTTCAGAGCCTCTGGGGCCCCTCTTATTCGCCTCTTACGACAGACAGGGGATAACGTGGGTGTTATTCTACCACCCCCACTCATAGGGGGTCGCCCAGGATGCGAAATCAGAAAGAAATGGTGGAGGGTAGAAGGATCATAGGGCTTAACCACTAGTATTTATTTCAGACAGTACCCGGCGGGGTAGAGGTATGTAATTTCCCAGTAAGTAAATTACCTCGTCCCCCAGTAACATGTACATATTAAATCGTTTTGTTCGATTTCTGTTGTTATAACAAGAATATTAAACATTGGAAAATTATTTTGTTTGTACACCCCCTTAAGTGAATATTGTCTTATTGGCTACCTATCGGAAACACACCATCTCCAAGAAGTACAGGAGTGGTGTAAGCTCGAGCTACTTCCAGCGATGACAAGGTTGGAGGACTTCAAGTAAGTTATATTTCTGCCCGGTTTTCAGATGGACTTGTCAGAGTGAAACATGAACACTTTATTTATTTTTATTTATTTATTTATTAGTTATAGAATGTCTCAGTGAGCTAGTGGCTCAAGGAGGGACTGCCCTTTACAATCACAGCTTGGCAGCTTTGAGTTTCAGTTAACAGATAAGGCATAGACATACATATATAACAAGGAATGTTTTACAAATATTGATTTATATCATAACATCATTATTTACATGGAAAAAAGAAGATATTCAAAATAAACTAAACTTAGGTGGAAAAATAGGTACACAGTGGTTAACAATTTATTCTCCAACATACTGTTCAAGGAAGTACCTGCGTACTTCTTTTTTAAATCTGTAAAATTTATTGATTTGTTTCAATTTTGGAGGTAGATTGTTAAAGGCTGTGCTTGCTGAATAAGAAATGCTTTTAACACCATAAATGGTAGTGTTAGTGGAATCTTTGTAAAACTGGTTTGCTGATCTTGTGTTATAGGAGTGAATATCTTTGTTGTATCGTAGTTCTGTATTAACAGAAATCATATTATTTTTATACCTGAACATAAATAAAGCTTGAGAGTTTTTAATCTGGCACTGTACTGGTAGTATGTTTGTTTCCTGAAAAACTTCCACAGATGGTTTTAGTAAATCATATCCATACATAGTTTTTAAAGCCTCTTTTGGAGTAGCCTACTTCTAGTCCTTTTACAGCTTCCTGTGTACAATTTCTCCATAAGTTTTTAAAGCCTCTTTTGGAGTAGCCTATTTCTAGTCCTTTTACAGCTTCCTGTGTACAATTTCTCCATATTATATTAATGTACATAAGGTGTGAATGTATGAGGGAGGTATACATGTTTCTTAGGTGTTGGTTGTTTATTCCATAGTCCTTCGATCTTTTTAGTACTCCAATATTACACTAATATTTTTTTCTTTACATTTGAGATATGCTCATTCCAACTTAGGTTATTGTCTAACGCCAGGCCTAAATATGAAAACTGATTTACTCTTTCAATGGTCTCATTGCCAATTTTTACTACATTACAGATATTGATAATTTGTATTGGTTTATGGAATATCATGTGTTTTGTTTTTGAGGTGCTTATTACCAGATTATTTTTGTTCAGTCATGATGTTAGTATGTCCAGATCTTTTTGCATATCGTCGTTGCCGGGACCAAACCTCCTATGTGCACCGTTCCTGCGTCCAGGTGAGGACGCATGAGATCCAGACTAGCTCTTACTATAAGTAATTCTTGCTGATTAACGTCCATGAGCTATGAGTTCCGCTTGAGAAAGTACACCGGTGAACTTATGGTAAATCTCAACCTACGTCGAAGGACGTCTCCTACACGCTATCAGTCAGATACCATATACACATGTCGCCAAATTAATTGCAGATAAAATAAGATAATACGCTCTTACAACTAATCCATATATGTCGCCAAAGAAATCGCAGGTAGAATAAGTTTTTGTAGTCTTACAACTAATTCTTATCCCAAGTAGACATTAAAAGAATTGTGAAGTTTCACCATTCATCATTTATTGATTGCTCAATTCAAATATTGGGAAAAGAAAGGTTCACCTACAACCTCATTGAAATGTCTCATATTGAGTAAATAATCTCGTAGTACTCTAAGAATTCTTGTTTGTCAAACTAAGATGCTTGGAATTAAAGTTATTCGATCTTCGTTGAGCCATTAATTCAGTATGCAGTGGTCTGTCACTGCTAAATTGAAGTAAAAGAAAAATTAAGTTTGGAAAGCTAGTAGCAGGTAACTAAAACCTAGGCCATAATTATCAATCTATTAACACTTTGGCCTCTTGAAAATATTTAAGTAAAATATAAGATAATGTCCAGAAAATCAGTTGAAAAATTAAAAGTATTGGTTAAGCAAAATATACTAAATAACATTGAAAATATTAGATGCAACTAGCTAGATGAAAATGAAAAGAAAGTTACATTAATTAATATGTACATTATTCCAGATCACAGTTGTTCAAAAGAATGTAGAACGCAGTTTGAAATGCCTAATAAATATTTCATTAAGAGTTGGAATCTCTTCTTCTTGAGCCAAATTGCTCCTCAAAATAATTTAAAAATTCTGTCAATTAATATTTAACTCATACATGACTAGCAAAACGAATGTCATTCTGTGCTATACTTAATATTTTGTGTCCATACACAACTGAAAATCACATGGAAAATCATTTACAATCTTCTAATAACTTCAGTTCATTAATATATGCTTAAGTGGTATTTGCATCATCCTGTTTCTTAGTATTTGACCTCAGCATAAGCAAAGTCATGTCCGCTCTAAGTCGTAATTGATCTTAAAATAATATAGTCATATGGCTTATTTGGTAAATCCTAGGAATTATTACTTTAATCCAAGGTTAAGGATTAATCTAAGTGCGTATTTGGCTAAAAGTAGCATTATCAAGTGTATTTTGATAATTTTCTAACAAATCATACCACAGGTAGAAAATCTGGCATGTTAGAAGACTCTATTTTCAACAAAAAAAAAATCCTTATATGAGTAACTAGATCTCCAGTGATATGTCAACTTGTTTAAACAAAATCAGAAATTAGGTTATCATGTGTGAGAGTTCTCTAAAATTGTCATAAATAATTCAGTGAAGGACAAATTATTATCATCGTTAGCCTCATGGCTCGTTTGATGACCCTTAATATCCAAAATAACATTGCACTGATATTATTGAGATCGTATCCTAAGCTACCTTGAGTGTACCTAGGATTAGAATTAGCAATTGAAAGTAGTACGTTTACAATATATATCTCAGAATGCATAACTTGGAAATAACATCTCCCATAAGACTACTATGACCAATCTCTCGAAGAAAAACAAATATTACTATCACTAATCATCATCAGCCTATATCATCATTCTTATTCATCAATTATCATTCCATACTTCACGTAATAAACATCTCAATACATTATAAGCACATCATTTCCTTAAACACGATGCATATGTGCCACAATCTTCTCATATTATAACATTATTCCTACCGTCATAGTGTCAAAGAAAAATGTATCATAACTCTAAGCTGTACTACTTCATATTTCACCGTAGACATTTCCTAAATACGATCTCTTAACTCACTAGCCTGATGAAATCATCGTACATGTGTATTAACATCTATCTCGCACTTTATACACTTCACTGATAATGATAAAAATACGAGTTACCTTCTCTCACACCAAATTGATAATATTACGAACGGTTATCACTGGTTGACTATGCCTACATGTGGATTTGACATTAATAGCAGATGAATACCTACATCCTATAACCTCATTTCGATGTATATGTACGCACACACTTACAGTCACAAAACATATTATCACAGCCAAATAAAGAAAGATTTTTACTTACGAAAACAACTCATAGAGGACTTAACTTTACTTATTGAATCCTGTTGCCATCTCGCATCTAGTCATCGGAAAGGTAGACCTCGCTCCATGGTTCTCTTTTAGCTGTATGGGTACATCTCAGCTCCTCCCAACTGATCTCTAATCATCCTGGAGTATCAACATCGGATCGCGCTGCCATAGCCCGAGTAGTATCGCCTTCGTCCTTTCACAGCATCATAGTAGAATCTCGCGCGTTTGGAACAGAATAATAAAATATGTTACTTAGTGTCGTCATCTTACAATTAATATCTGTTTTGGAATGCTTATGATATGTAAGTTCTGCTTTGGGACGATTAATCACAATATAGTAGTTTCAAAAAAGGTGAGATAGGTAATAACTATCTATCTTGCTTGGAAAGCGAATGTGATTTCTCTATGTTCTCTTTATTATAAATGCACTTGACAGCTGGTCAGTCTCTGCTGTCTGTATTAAGCAGTATCGGACAAATATAAGTCTTCTAAGTCAAGTCGTGACGTATCGTTGTATCAATCTTGATAATTCTTTTTGCTGGTCGTTTAATTTCACGCAGCAATTTCATTTCTGTGTTGCCGCGAATTATACTCTCCGTCAATATTAGATGTTTAATTACAATAAACAGGTTTCTTTACTTGTACTCGTCTACGTCTTGCTTGCTGAAGTTCAGATTAAAGAATGAATGTCCTAGAAAAAAAAAATCTTCTTTCTAATAATTGGTTTAAATAATCTCCATTTGTCATTCTTTTTTCACCGCCTTCTATGTACGGTTCTTGTGGTAACTACCTGATGAAAAGATCATCATTTTAGTTCGTATTGACGTTAGCTGTTTTCACATTGACATTTTAGTAACTTGAACTCCATTTTTGTTCCGACTAGTGCATATATAGAACTGTGAAATAGCACATATGTGATAAAATTGTTGGAGATATACTGACCCGCAGCACATACATTATGAAGAGCGAGAATGCCTTGAAAATAGTCATACAATATTTCAGCTTAGATGACAGAACCTTACCAACCAAAGTTCTAAGTAAAAATATTTCACATAGGAGGTTTTGTCCCGGCAGCGCCGATATACTCCATAATCGTTTGATCGCAATTGCTGTCATAAAATATATCATCTTCAAACAGGAATATCTTACTACTAAACTCAAGATAACCTATATCATTAATAAATATTAGAGACAGTAATGGTCCCAGCACTGACCCCTGTGGGACACCATGTTTAAAATTGTAGATGGGTCCTTTAGTTTCATTGATGTTAACATATTGCTTCCTATCAGTTATGTAATTTTTAAACCACTCAAAGGCTATTCCTATAATTCCTGCATTTGCTAGTTTATTTAGTAGGATATGGTTAACCGTGTCTTAATGCCTTTGCAAGATCTATGAAACGTCCATCTGCTATTTTATTACTATCTAATGCATTCTGTATAAGGGACACTATGTCAAAAGCAACTGAAAGTTTAATATGTTTGGGTAGGAAGCCATACTGAAATTTGAAGAGGAAATGTGTTTTTATTAGAAAATTCAAGACTTGTTTTTTATTACTACTTCAAGTACTTTTGCTAGTGAAGATACTATACATAGTGGTCTGTAATTACTGGGGTCAGACTGTGTTCCTTTCTTAAGAACTGGTACCACTCTTGTAATTTTACATTTATTTGGTATTACTCCTGTTTGCAATGACAAATTATCTCGATGAGCAAGGGGGCCAGATGATTTACATACCTCTTGAAGAGTATGTTATTTATTCCGTCATCTGTGTACTTATTCTTGTTGGCTAGTGCTTCTATGATTTGTGTAACTTCCTTAATATATGTTGGCCTAAAGTACACAGAGTTTCAGATCGTATGATTAGATATCAAAGATGGGTTACATGGACCAAGATCTTTCAACAACATTAACGAAAAATGTGTTAAAAGCTTTACAAATATCTTGACTAGAAGTGTGTAGAACATTTTCATACACAAGTTCTATAACTTTTGGTTTACTATTAGTTCTACCAAGTATCTGGTTTACTGCCTCCCACATTTCTTTATTAGTATCCCCTTTTCTACTTACATGATTATAATATGACCTCTTTTGCAATCTTTTCACTTTAATTACGTCCTTGCAACATCTTGTGTACTCTTCAATTGTTTCAGTTGAAGGGGTTTTAGGTTTAGTTTTTGCATAAAGGATACTTTTTCTTTTTACCACTTCTAGGAATTTTTGTGTTACCCATGGCTTATGTGTACCTTTTCGTTGTGGTTTTTTGCCCAATACTTGAACTAGCTACTCTAAGTCCCTCACTAATAAAAGGACAGAGCTGGCCGTATGCACCGTTCACCTCAGTAGTTAGATGTCCGACTCGCTGGCTGAACGGTCAGCGTACTGGCCTTCGGTTTAGAGGGTCCTGGGTTCGATTCCCGGCCGGGTCGGGGATTTTAACCTTAATTGGTTAATTCCAATGGCACGGGGGCTGGGTGTATCTGTTGTCTTCATCATCATTTCATCCTCATCACGACGCGTAGGTCGCCTAAAGGCGTCAAATCAAAAGACCTGCACCTGGCGAGCCGAACATGTCCTCGGACACTCCCGGCACTAAAAGCCATACGCCATTTCATTTCAGTAGTTAGATTTGTACATGTATTTTTTGTGAAAAAATAATTTAGCTTAGTGTACTTTATTTTCATGTTTGTATATTTGCGTCCCTGCTGAATGGAGTACTCTCTTTAATTTGTGTAGTTACTTCTAGAATTAGAATATTATGATCACTAAGGTAGTTTATTACGTTATATAAATAGTAATCAGCAGTGGCAAAGTTTGAGTGTATATGATCAATTAAAGTTGAGGATGTGGGTGTTATTCTTGTTGGTAGCCTGGTATTGCAGGGATGGTAACAATTCAATAAAGATATATAGTTCCTATAAGTATTGCTATCTTTTAAAAAAATCTACGTTATCGTCTCCTATAAGCAATGAGTTTGATTTTCGTGTATTGCACAAAACAAGTTCAAGGTCTATCATAAAGTTAGTAGTATTACTCTCCTTTGGGTTGTAATATGAAATTACGTTATATCTCCGGTTTTTGATAAATAATTCTATTTGTAGAATACTGTGGTAACTGTTAATGATCTTAATGACTTTAGCTGTCCATTTTCTTGATACATACACTGACAGTCCCCCTCCAGTGCTCTCTCTAGCTAGATGGTAAGTTTCAAAGTAGGTATGTTATAATAGGATGTTTCTTCCTCTGATAGCCAATTTTCTGTTATAACTATAATGTCAAGTTCTGTAACCTCATCAATAATAAGCATAATATCCTCAAACTTATTCCTAACACTTCGTGCATTGATACAGATACATTTAAATTTAGAATTTAGAACTTGATTCACCGGGCGAGTTGGCCGTGCGTGTAGAGGCGCGCGGCTGTGAGCTTGCATCCGGGAGATAGTAGGTTCGAATCCCACTATCGGCAGCCCTGAAGATGGTTTTCCGTGGTTTCCCATTTTCACACCAGGCAAATGCTGGGGCTGAACCTTAATTAAGGCCACGGCCGCTTCCTTCCAACTCCTAGGCCTTTCCTATCCCATCGTCGCCATAAGACCTATCTGTGTCGGTGCGACGTAAAGCCCCTAGCAAAAAAAAAAGAGCTTGATTCTTAGTTTATAACTTATATTTTTCTATAGCTTCACACTGGATCCCAACAGAACTTATTATTTCCTTACTCCTATAAATGTCCTCTACAAATCGGTATAAATTCGTGTGAATATAGTACCTGCTGTGTTTACTATCCGTGTTTATTCTCGAGGTGTGCGATCTTTGCCTCGTTGCTGATGAGCATACTTGGTTCATCCCTAGCTTCGCGGACGTAGATCTTGCAGTCCCTTGTCCATGTGGCAAATATGTTGCCATTCTGCTTCAGTAACCTGCACCTTCTTGCATGTTTTCATTCTTGGGCGAAAGATGGTCATTTATGAATACTTTGTATGATGGACAGTTCAGTCCAATATCCCGGGTGTTCAACACTCTTTTCTGTATTCTCGCATTCACTATTTCGTTCTTCTTCCACCTGTTAGTGAATTTCACAATTCTTCCAACGTCCCCACCTCTTGACGGCAGACGATGAGCGACGTCAATCTCCTGAATACCCAAATCAGTGCGGTAATAAATTGAAGCATATGCCGAAGTATACGTCCTACTTCTCAAATACTTAATCTTTTTCATTTCTCAGTCACAAAATGTTGATACCAGATATTTTGCACGTATAAAACTACCGAAACGGTTTACACGCTTTCGCATTAGCCGCCAAAAAGCGCGCGTACTTGGCCTTTTTATCGACAGCAGCGCTGCAAGCGTTCTGTTTAACATGTGATTCAGAGGGAGTCGTCACGGTCACACTATTCATTTCTATTCGCCCTGGTGCTGCTGTGAAGTTTTAAATTGGTAGTGCAGTTGCGCTTTAATTACACATTAACTGCAAGTACTACATCATGAACAGTTTAATTATGAACACGCAGGTGTGAGCTTGCATCCGGGAGATATTGGGTTCGAAGCCCATTGTCGGCAGCCCTGAAGATGGATTTCCATGGTTTCCCATTTTCACACCAGGCAAATGCTGGGGCTGTAACTTAATTAAGGCCACGGCCGCTTCCTTCACATTCCTAGGCCTTTCCTATCGCCTCGTCGCTATAAGACTATATGTATCGGTGCGACGTAAAGCAAATAACAAATAATAATAATAATAATAATAATAATAATAATAATAATAATAATAATAATGAACACGCATCTTTTTCAAAGAACACGCACTGCTTATCACGGCTAATGTTTGTTACCCGTGCCGTACGTACAAGCTGCTGCGACTTCTCGTAAAACGCTGATAGTAATGGTGGAGCTGTTGAGGATCCAACCAGCCTTAGGGCTGAGGACTGAACAATAATTGAAACTGAGTGCATAGTCGCGGCCACCAAATTAGGCGGGTCAGAGAAATTGCGCTGTTGCCAAGGTTATGTAGCAAATGGCGAAGTATTGTCTAATATTGAACACATCACTTCGGAACGCGAGGTAATTTGTTCTCTCTGAAGCTCCTGATAACCTCCTTCAATGTTGCAAAATAAATTATACTACGTACAAGCTTCAGGAAAGACTGTTCATTTCAGCGGTATAACTATTTTCCACATAATCAATTAAATTAATTATTAAGAACACAAATCTGAACAAGTAAATTTAAACACGTAAGATCATGTACTGAGTCCGGATCCATGGCTAAAGTCCTGGCCTTCGGTTCTGAGGGTCCCGGGTTCGATTCCCGGCAGGGTCGGGAATTTTAATCTTCATTGGTTAATTCCGCTAGCTCGGGGGCTGGGTGTGTGTGTCGTCTTTATCATCATTTCATCCTCATCATGACGCGTAGGTCGCCTACGTGCGTCAAATCTAAAGACCTGCGCCTGGCGAGCCGAACTTGTCCTCAGATACTCCCGGCACTAAAAGCCATACGCCATTTAATTTTATTTTTCATGTACTGAAATTTTCAGTAAGTGGCTACGGTTTTGTTTCTTTAGCCAATAAAATATTGCCTGCGGGAAAAACCGTAGAAAATGGTATAAATTAAACTATTTATCTGAAACATGTTTCCATGGGTTATTTAGATTCCTTGGAAAATGGCCCGAAAAGTGACAATATTTTAAGTACTTTCGGATTACGCATTAATCTGTATGAGTTTTATTAAAATATTTGTATTTGTTTATTGTTTACAGTATAACTTTAAATACTTAAATGCTATATATATTGGACTGTGTAATATAGAAAAGAGAACTACCTTATAGAATACGCGGACCTGGAGCAGACCAGCTTCTACTATACAGCACTGCACGGTCAGCGTTGTCAATCCGTGCTGGGAGGTAAGCTACTCTCGACCATCTGTGGCTTCGCCGTTCCCATATATGACAACGACGCAGTTTTCCTCACCCGCCTAATTCAGTAGGCGCAGGTGTAAGTCCCTCTGCTTCTCTTACCTTCCATGTCCGAGTCCATTATTCTGCTAGCTAACCAGTTCTCCTTCATTCGACTATTATAGCTCATTCCGCGTTAACAAAATAGTATTTTGTCACCGGATGAGGAAAAGATGACAATAAACCATCATACTTGATATTGCAACCCACCTGATTAGCCATGCTTATATTACTTACAGATCCATCACCTTGGCATCATTCAAAATTCGCAAGCACTGCGTAACCAAAGAACACCGTTGTTCCCCACTAATCCCACCTGTAAGGAAGTAACAAACAGGCACATTTATGGCAACAACCATGGCACTGATAGCCCCTCCAATACGATATTACTTGGCTCGAGAGTGTAAACATCCCTGGGTCGTGGTTCCTTCCTTTTCTGCAAACCATTATTATTTAGAATATCATTCTGTACCGGGAGTTACACCCCAAAGCCACGCATTCAAATTCAGCGCCTAAATGAACTCCCCTATTGGTAAAACAGTGAAACTGAAACTACACCAACTTAGAACTTTACTCAGAAGATGTCACCACAAAAATATGGTGTAATTTTGTCATTGTGCAGTTGCCTAAACTGAGTGAATTTATCCTTGTTTTGTTTGCCATTCAAGAAGTTTGGGCATTTTTCCACAGATGACACCACTAAAAACTATGATCATGCACCCTGGTGCAAAGGGAAAGAACTTATAATTTAAAGAAAATTTGTATTTCTAGGTTTTTGTAACTGAATGATGTTCATTTATTTTTGGGTTGACAATATTTCCTTTTTCTTTCCGCCAATTTTGAATCTAGCCAATCCCTAATTTCTGTATTTAATTTTCAACCTATCACTGGCTTCTTGTTCCATTCTAAGTGTAACTTTGAAATTCATCCAATGAAATTGAGAGGGTGTGGCTAGTTTAATCTTGAATAATCTCGAACCTTCCCTGAGGGTTTATAAACTGCGGCTTTTCACATTTCTTGGCCAATTGATCGTCATCTTACTGAGTGTGTGTGTCAAAGCAGGAGGCGGGCGGCTTCTTGCATCGGTCAACAGAACATCTACAAGGTAATGACCACATAACTTCTTTCTTTCTTTCTTTCTTTCTTTCTTTCTTTCTTGCTACCTTCGCAGTTTAACCCGAGGGAAAGGTCCGACTTTTTAGTGATGTAACAAGCTTTTCTAAAATGTAACTTTCTTCCGGCTAATGTAAAAACCTTCATAAAGTTTTAAACTGTAAACCGGGCATAGAGAGTGATGTACCCTCTCGAGCTCCCCTTCATCTTGGTTTGAGGTGATTACGTTCTGTAACTTTTCTTCTGTAAGGTGTTAAAGCAATTCCTATACGATTCACCTCAGTAGTTTGGGAATAGCCTCTGTTTCATCGGCCAAGAGCCCTTTAGGTTTTTAAGCGTTCTTTATATTGGAACGCCATGTGTTTCCATTCACCTTGTGTTCGGGTCAGTTATTTAACCTGTTCTTTTCCATGAAGGCCCAGTAGGTTGGGTATTTAATACCCCTGTAAAAATAAAGTTCCATTTGTAATTGGTGGTTTGAGAGACCCGAGATTAATGTAATGTTGCCTTGATTGGCAGTAAGAAACTGAGAGCCTGTTAGTTCTTTTCCAAATTTTGTAATTGTAAAGAGTGCCTGTGGAAGACTAGATATTCGATTTTGGGAGCAAGTGCTCCATGAATTAGGGGTTTTCTGCCCTTGAATAAATTTGTGCTCTTTTGTAAATTTGAGCTAGGAGCTCAGGAATTGTAAGGCGAGGGGCGTGAAGGCCAGGATTGGTAAAAATCACTAAATTTTGGATTTTCCTTGTCTTGTTTAAAATTTGTCATTGTACCTGTTCTTTCATTGTTATGAAAAATTGTTAAGTTTGAAGTCCTAAAAGAAATATACCTTTGTTAAAGTTTTAATCCAATTCTGGACATTGTAGTTAGACCCATTCACCCCGGCACCTTCTTTAACATCTTTCTGCTCCACGGGTAACCCCGTAACACATTCAAAGGGAACAATAAAGCATATCAGCTACTATCTTAATTTAAGTCTTCAAGTGATAATTACCTTAGGAGTGATGGCTGTAAGTAGCTATGATATGCAGGGAATACCTTCGGGAATGCATTCTCTCTCAGTTTCCGCCCGTATAAGCACGTATTATTCACTTGATCAGGGGTAAAGTGCTCCGCACAAATAACGCTATGGACGCCATGTGTCCAGTTCTTCCTCTTAACTGCCTATTTTAGTCCATTGGGCCCGACGGTCTGGGTTCTTAGGGAACCTACATCAATCCGTATTTAAAAACAATGACGTTCTCTCCATGAAAAAATAACCGTGCATATCTACGTCTAATATGTACTAGCCTACGAGAAAAAACTTAGCGATGAAAAGCAATGCCGGGTTTCCTGTTCCTGTCACTTCTATTATCGCACCCATACACACAACAAAGACTCGTGATAAACAACGGTTACATTACGCAACCTGTCCCAAGTAACTCACTGGGTGAATACAAACTTACGACTAGCAACCAGCATGCACTGCTCCCCAGCTAGCCGTCGTGTCAAGCAATACGGCTGCCGCTTTCAAGGAGTGGTCCTGTTTGGCCTGGCTGTTGAAGGTTTTGTAGAACGCTCTCTCCACCAATATTGTATATCCTATAAAGAGAAAGAAAACCCAAGAAGGGATTCAGAGTTTAAATAAATATGTTATATCTCTTTGAATATGTGCTCTCATTGACCAGGTCGGGGGCCGTACGCTTTTTCTTCCTCGTCCAGTTGGATAGCAGGGCGTAAATTGGTTCCTAATGGTGCAATAATCATAAAAAATCATTGCGTGAAAATCACAGCACGACAGATCCATCTTGCACCATATCCGACTCAGCACTGCCTGCGCTTTCTTCCCGTGCTGTGGAGGAACCACCGCTGGGAGGGGTTGCATGGGCATGTTCCAAGGTTGAGAAACATCACTCTTTCAAATCAAAAGAATACCATTGTCCTCAGAATTATGGTTTACGGGCTGCTAAAAACTTTTGGCATGGCCTTCGTAGAGTCGATGCCTCGCTGGATTGCTGTTGTTTCGAGGGCTCACAGAGGAGCGACGCGTTATTAACATCACATTCAGTGTGTTCCCATGACTTCTGGCCACTCAGTGTATTTTGGCTGTGCAATAAAATATGCAATAACTAAACCATGTGACAAATGAAAACAATGGTGTTTTTTTTTCATGTATATGTTTATTTGTACTCGTATTTAACTTTCACAAAAGTAAAATATATAAACTTTGTTCTGTTTTGTAAGTAATTATGATTACTAGAACTAAGAACTACCTTGTGTTGTATAAATACGTTCATATATCATGTTATTTTAGGGCAACTAGACGAAGTAATGTACATTAAAGGAAATTATATGTTTATTTTATTCTAATGCTCACCGTACCTATTGGCATATATGACTAATATACTGAATTTTAAAACGTTACTTGTTCATATGTATTAACGTTAAGTTCTACATTTTCCTTCAAGATACTGCTAAACTGCTCTTTGCAATAAGCTAAAATTCACCACCCCTAAAAAGAAAAAAGTACTTTCAATAAACCAAGACTGAAACTTACTCCATTACTGTTCTCACCTCACTGGCTGCCATTCATGAACAGCATTCCTGGGGGTGTTTTCCGACAGGATAACGCACGCCCCCATGCCGCTGTTGTAACCCAACGTGCTCTACAGAGTGTCAACATGCTGCCTTGGCCTGCTCGATCCCCGATACGTCTCCAACCGAGCACGTATAAGACATCATTGGGCAACAATTCCAGCGTTATCCACAACCGTAAAATATCGTCCTTGTATTGACCGACCAAGAGCAACAGGCATGGGACTTCATCCCACAAGCTGACATCCGGCACCTGTACGACACAATGCATGCTCGTTTGCATGTCTGCATTCAACAGGCAGGCGAATACACCGGTTATTAATGGGCCAGCATGACACATTTGCGATGGCTTTTCTCGCACTGATATTAACCTGTAGTCTTATTTCTTGATTCAATTAAATATGCTACCCCGACAATATATTGTCAACATTTCCGTATTCTACATTACTTATTTCATGTATGTTCAGTCCACAGCCCTAAGGCTGGTTGAATCCTCAACAGCTCCACCATCAGCTGTCATAGATGGCCTAGGCATCACTGAAGAGGCGTACTAGGGAAATGAGGAGTGAGGTAGTTTCCCGTTGCTTTCCTCACCGAGCCAGGAGTTGCGATTACATATCAGTCTGCCAAGCGCACTGAAATGCATGCACCAACTGATTCTATGAGCAACATTTTCACACCATTTATAGCAGGGACCGGCTGAATAAGGAAAGGCATTACTGGCATCGCTCATACCTCAGTCACTTTCGTATTGTCAACGCCAATGATAAGACAGAGACAGATCTATGAAAGTAACAAAATTGCTCTAGCCTATACTAGAAGACGTAGTGCATTGTAAACACTAGGTCCTGCCAGCAAAGGCATCCTTGTTTCATGGTGTTTGGATATTTCTTTCCGTCAGTGTAATAATAATAATAATAATAAGAAGAAGAAGAAGAAGAAGAAGAAGAAGAAGAAGAATAAGAATAATGACGTCCGCCTCTGTGGTGTAGTGGTTAGCGTGATTAGCTGCCACCTCCGGAGGTCCGGTTGGATTCCCGGCTCTGCCACGAAATTTGAAAAGTGGCACGAGGGCTGGAACGGGTTCCACCCAGCCTCGAGAGGTCAACTGAGTAGAGTGGGGTTTGATTCCCACCTCAGACATCCTCGAAGTGCTTTTCCGTGGTTTCCCACTTCTCCTCCAGGCAAATGCCTCCTTCCCTCTTCCTTGTCTATCCCTTCCGACATTCCCATCCCTCCGTAAGGCCCCTGTTCAACATAGCAGGTGAGGCTGCCTGGGCGAGGTACTGGTCCTCTTCTCCAGTTGTTTCCCCGACCCCAATTCTCACGCTCCAGGACACTGCCCTTGAGGTGGTAGAGGTGGGATCCCTTGCGGAGTCCGAGGGGAAAACCAACCCTGGAGGGTAAACCGATTAAGAAAGAGTAATAATAAGAGATTTACGTCTCGCTATCTCCTTTATGGTTTTCAGAGACGCCGTGGCACCGGAATTTGTCCTGCAGGAGGTTTTTTACGTCCTGGTAAATCTTCCGACACTAGGCTGGCGTATTTGAGCACCTTCAAATACCACCGGAGTGTGCCAAGATCGAACCCATCAACTCAGGGTAAGAAATCCAGCACTCTACTGTCTGAGCCACTAGCTCGACATCTTACGAAGACACAACCTGCAGAAATCCCCTTGGGGAGAAATTACAAGTAACGTAAGAGGTATCTGCCTTTAGGTGTTCAACCGACAAAATTAATTAAAACTCAGCCACAGACGCCCAGAGAGATTCCGTTTATTCCGCCATGTAGTAGTTCCTATCGCAAGTCCTAGCTTACAATTCAAAAGGCCCAGCAGACTATGATCACACTCCAGTGAATGGTACCGGCCACCACGGTGGTCTTATGTTAGAAAGACCCACAGGAACGAAGATGCAATAAACATTGAAATCGAGGAAAATATTCGAGGTTTCGAATGATGTCTTGTTCGATGTGTTTCGCATGCCTTTATGTTGTTTTAAGTGCACTAGAAACGTGAGTGACCCAGGGTCATGTACCTGGAACCGTGTTGCCCTAGATAAGGCAAACGATATGCATTCTAAACGCCTGCTAACACGCAGCCTATCAGAAAGACCACGGAAAAAGGAATTCGTGAAAAAATGAAACATTCTGACTTTAAGGTGCAGTAAAATCGTGTCCTCGCCCCGAGGTGGTGCAGCTTATTTCAGGGAAGCCTCCCAATGCAGGTGAGTGCGTGTACCTATTGGTATTCCACAGTTCCTGCGGTTTAAAATACACCAGTTACCACTGTCAAGCATTATTTCTTTATTTCAGAAAGACATGCAAGTAGGAGATTAAAGTTCATTGTTGTTGTTGGGTCATTAATCCACAGACTGGTTTGATGCTGCTCTCCATGGCACCCTATCCTATGCTAAACTTTTCATTTCTACGGTAACTACTACATCCTATATCTACTCTAATCTGTTTGTCATATTCATGGAGCCCTGCGCGGATATACAAAATATTATTCGCATCCGCACTTCCTTCATCCCCACCCGCATCCGCGGATATTGTAAATATTGAACTAATTACGCCGCAGGTATTGAATTGGATAGATCTGTTAACATAAAGCAATAGGCTTGATATCTGGCACCAGACTCCCACACAGTGACAGGTTTATGATGGATTTCCTCTTGCGACAACTAACGACGTATTGAACGGTTCTCTTTTGGAACCTGTGCTTCTTCCTTCAACTAGTTGCGAGCAGGCGTCAGTTAGGCTTTAGCTTTATGAACTCAAGGTTCTTTATATATCACCATCCTCCCATATCAATATCAGGGGTCGCCTACCCACAAGCAAAAATAAGAGGATGCTTGAGTGAAAATAAATAAACTTCATTATTTACAAATTATCAGCAAACTTATCCGCACTGTTATATTGTATCCGCCAAGACTTTAACTTCGCGGATATCCGCATCCGTGCAGGGCTCAACATATTCATACCTTGGTCTATCCTTGCCATTTTCACCGCCCTCAAAAAATAACTGACCGAGCTCGATGGATGCAGTCGCTTAAGTGCGGCCAGTATCCAGTATTCGGGAGATAGTGGGTTCAAACTCCAGTAGGCAGCTCTGAAGATGGTTTTCCGTGGTTTCCCCCCTTTTTTTGCAAGTTGTTTTACGTCGCACCGACACAGATAGGTCTTATGGCGACGACGGGACAGGAAAGGGCTAGGAGTGGGAAGGAAGCGGCCATGGCTTCCGCCACGGAAAACCATCTTCAGGGCTGCCGACAGTTTGGTTCGAACCCACTACCTCCCGAATACTGTATACTGGTCGCAGTTAAGCGACTACAGCTATCGAGCACGGTGGTTTCCCGTTTTCACACCAGGCAAATTAATTAATTTCGTGTGGCTATTTCGAGCCGAGTGCAGCCCTTGTAAGGCAGACCCTCCTATGAGGGTGGGCGGCATCTGCTATGTGTAGGTAACTGCGTGGTGTGTGAGTTGCAGCGATGTTGGGGACAGCACAAACACCCAGCCCCAGGGCCACTGGAATTAACCAATGAAGGTTAAAATCCCCGACCCGGCCGGGAATCGAACTCGGGACCCTCTGAACCGAAGGCCAGTACGCTGACCATTCAGCCAACGAGTCGGACACCATGTAAATGCTGGGGCTGTACCTTAATTAAGGCCACGGCCACTTTATTCCCACTCCTAGCCCTTTCCTATCCCATCGTCGCCATAAAACATCTTTATGCGTCGGTGCGACGTAAAAGCAACTTGTAAAAAAATAATTTTTAAAATATCCCAAGAAACTGAAATACTTGCCGACTCGTCTTCGGTATCTTAAACAGTATATTATTGACATACTTTTCAAACAAAATCTTAAAATCAGGAAGCTGGAAACCGTACTCCCCGGAAGTGCTTATATATCTCCCGCAGTAAACACGCCCGTAGTCTGTGTCATGAGGTAGGAGACAGTGTCCATAACAAAACTCTTCATTTCATTCTGTGACAACATTTCAATGCATCAGTTCGTTCAGTGTGTGAATTATGCAGGAAGTGTCAACTCTCAAGTCCTCTTTGATTAAACAGTAGTTATAGGCGTTTCTCCATTGGGCCGATGACCTCGATGTTAGGCCCCTTTAAACAGCTAGCAAGCGTTTCTCCATTTCACATCGAATGGTAAAATTATATTCTGTGACAGTTTGCAGTGAAGAGGTGAGTGAAATTTGCTTTATATTTTTCCCCTCAAGATTTATTTTCAATTTAGAAAAAAAACAACAGTGGTATTTTAATTGATACATGCTCATTAAAATACGTAAACTTGAAATTAATTAAAATGTTCTTTTAGAACCTATCTTTTTTCAAATTTGAGAATCTGTTTTGGGCACCTAGAATAAAAATTTTAGCACCTAACAATCCAGGTCTACTGATAGACCATGGTAAGTATGGTAAAGCATGGCAAATACGGTGTTTGTTAGTACTTCACCTGTTAGGTAATCGGCATTTACAAATCCTACAGGGCCGATGACCTAGATGTTAGGCCCCTTTAAACAACAGGCATCATCATCATCAAGCAAATCCTACAAAAACCTTCCCTTACCCTACTATTTTGGATATCTGAATACCTTATACACGATGTTAATTGCTCGCAGGTACTTTCATCAGTTACCTCATTCGCTACTATTGTAAAATACTGACCTCTACCACTTTTTAGACGATCTACAATTTTCTGAATTATGTGCATATTTATTGAGAAACTTAACGACTTTACAAACATTATGGATTTTCACAAGGACAAAGTTTAAATAAAACCAGAAAAAGTAACAAAATTAAATTTGAACATATAATACTAAAAATAATGTAATAAATAACTCTAAAAAATGAAAGACTAAATAACACATTATACAGTCTACAACATTAAACATTTGGAAATGGAAAAAAAGAAAAAGATATTAGGACTTTAACAGGAATATAAACGGAACTACTGAGAATACAGATGTGATTTTAAAATAGACGAAGATACCCGTAAAGTGCGACTACCAAATGATAGATTCTGGACTTTTGTAAGGTGAATCTGTTCCAGAAATTCATAAGAAACCTACTAATAGTGCCACGTGTCGCTACTATTGAACCCAACACTTCCAGCTCTTCTCTCCACAACATTCAATTCGTTTCCTTTTACAGGTTTTTGCAGATAAGCGTCGCAGTTTTGGGAGTTGTTTCTAAATGTTCTTTTATTATTCCATCACCTCTGCTCACTCGATACCAAACAAAGTTGCGAAAAAATTTCCTTCACTTTCAGACACCGCGCTTGAATCTAGTCGGATTTTTTCGTCATCCCCATGACCTCTGACAGGAATATTTTGACGACCGCACCGTGCGTTTTGATAACAACATGGTGTTCTCATCATAAATGATACATGGATGATGAAACTTCGTTAACGTAGACTATATTTGTCGGGGTATTAAAAAAAAGATCAGATCACTAGAAGATGAAACAACCAGTGAGAAGCATTATGCTTTTGAATCTAAAATAAATTATAATCTAATGATGAAACTAATATAAAATAGGGATCAGTCATCAGTAAACTCCCACACGGATTTCCAGGTTAAGTATTGATTTCTTTGTGTGGACATGATGTAACTGGTGGGCGAAGTTAACATGAGCACACGTTGTACTATGCAGCAACTGGGACATCTTTTCTGACAAAGTCCATTGTATTTGAACATCTAGAACAGCCCTGATACCTGTGTTCTTCTGGTATCTTAGGGTCGGGGATCCGGGTAAGTTTTCTATGAGGGACTAGGTAATTACCAGGATTCAAACTTCGAACCTCTGAACAGTTTTTAAAATTAATTTCGTGTGGCTATTTCTAGCCGGGTGCAGCCCTTGTAAGGCAGACCCAGCCAAGGGATTTAACCATTTAAGTTTAAAATCTCCGAACCAGCCGGGAATCGAACCCGGGACCCTCTGGACCAAAGGCCAGAACGCTAACCATTTAGCCAAAGAGCCGGACACCTCTGAACAATTCAATGGAATGTTAATTTATTAGTCAACTGTGGAGGTGGGTGCTTTTAATGAATACACTATTCATGAGAATTTTACTAACAGTTTGTTTTCGTATTTCTTTTTATATGGTCCGTCTCTGTGATTTAGTAGTTAGTGTGATTAGCTACCACCCCCGGAGGCCCGGGTTCGATTTCCGGCTCTGCCACGAAATTTGAAAAGTGGTACGAGGGCTGGAATGGGGTCAATTCAGCCTCCGGAGGTCAACTGAGTAGAGGGGTTCGATTCCCACTTCGGCCATCCTCGAAGTGGTTTTCCGTGGTTTCCCACTTCTCCTCCAGGCAAATGCCGGGATGGTACCCAACTTAAAGCCACAGCTGCTTCCTTCCCTCTTCCCTGCTATCCCTTCTAATATTCCCATCCCGCCAACAAGGCCCCTGTTCAGCATAGCAAGTGAGGCCGCCTGGGTGAGGTACTGGTCCTCCTACCCAGTTGTGTCCACCGACCCAAAGTCTCTCGCTCCAGGACACTGCCCTTGAGATGGTAGAGGTGGGATCCTTCGTTGAATCCGAGGGAAAAGGCCAAACCTGGAGGGTAAACGGATTAAGAAAGAATGAATGAATATATGAATGAAAGAAAAATTGTTTTATAAGTCGTCAGTTCACAAACCGTGAATAACCACAAGGATCCTGAATTTTTACAATTTAGACGATGAGAACCGAAAATATTTTATAGGAAGTGATTTACGATTTGAGGAGAGTCTGTTCAAAAGGCGCAATTTCCAACCTAAGCAAGTTGTAGGAAAACGCAGGGAAACGTTTATAAAAGGCACATGGAACATACCCATGATCGGTTATGGCACTACTTTTTTCATAAGTTGCTTTACGTCGCATCGACATAGGTAGGTCTTATGGCGACGATGGAACAGGAAAGGGCTAGGAGTGGGAGGGAAGCGGCCGTGGCCTTAAATACGACACAGTCCCAGCATTTGCCTGGTGTGAAAAATGGGAAACCACGGAACACCATCTTCAGGGTGTCGACAGTGGGATTAGAACCCACTACCTCCCGAATACTGGACACTGGCCGCACTTTAAGCGACTGCAGCTATCGATCTGGTGGCACTACTTTTAAGGACTTACTTCTTTCTGATCTGCATTGCTCATGGCAGTCGACAGTACTCAACTACTGCAATGCATGTGGACGAAATACTAAAAACAAAATTTGAAGTGGAAATAGCACCTTTTGAACAGATACTCCTCATTTAGGAATAGCTTAAGTGCTGATTTTAAATAATCACTGAATCTTTTAAAATGTCCGATATAATTGTTTACAGAGTCGTGTGCTGGATTCCAAGCTTTTTCAAGATTTCCCACGTATGCTTTGGTACACTACCTCTGCTTTCAAATAGCAGACCCATTACTGACCAGTTTTCCGGGCGAATGTTATGTCTTTCGCCTAGATATGGGATGCATGGTTTATAAATGATATCCTTTTCCTGGTCAACTTCCTTGGTGTGGGATACGTCTCTTTCAAACCGGATGGTTGGATGAAGAATAACAGCTGTTCGAGTTTGCTTGTGGATGGCAACAATATCTGCTCTTCTGTTAGACCTCGTGTAAGAGATCTTTGTAATTATAGAAATGCTTATATTTCTTCTTACTATCTGCACCGTTCGCAGCATGATTATCTGCCACCTCCGGAGTCCCGGGTTCGAGTCCCACCTCAGCCATCCTTGAAGTGGTTTCCCACTTCTCCTCCAGGCAAATGCCGGGATGGTACCTAACATAAAGCCACGGCAGCTTCCTTCCCTCTTCCCAATCTTCCAATCTTCCCATCCCGACAACAAAGCCCCTGTTCAGCATAGCAGGTGAGGTCGCCTGTGCGAGGTACTGGTCCTCCTTCCCATTTGTACCCCGACCCAATGTCTCAAGCTCCAGGACACTGCGCTTGAGGCGGTAGAGGTGGGATCCCTCACTGAGTCCGAAGGAAAAACCAATCCTCGAGAGTAAACAGATTAAGAAAGAAAGAAGAAAGAAAGAAAGAAGACTATCTGCATCAGCGGGTTTGAACTTAAACACGAGAAGTTTTTGACAACCGTCTTAAGTGAATAGCTGCAGATACTAGAATTACTTGCCTTATAAGTTACCGAAGCATACATAACATCTTCATATTAACAATAAACGCACCAAAATATATAGACTATGTATTTCGAAGCGATTTTGAAATACCTAACCAAATCATATGATTCTGGTTAAGAAAATTGTATTTTATTTTTGCGAATTACAACTAATTGTTGCAGTAAGGCTACTTTAAGGGGAGACGTGCACGAAAATTCATTGATTTCCTAAATTATCTGTAACTTGGACACTATTTGAAATAGAATCATGAAACTTTGTACATTGGTTTAAAGTGCATCTTTCTTAGCTTTGAACATTAATCAGTTAATTTAGATGTCTGCCTCCGTAGCGTAACTGTTAGTGTAATTAGCTGCCGTTTTCGGGGGCCCGGGCCCTATTCCCGATACTGCCAGAAATTTAAGAATGGCATGAGGGCTGGTATGTGGTTGAAATGGTACATGCAGCTCACCTCCATTGAGGGTGTGCCTGAAAAGAGCTGCATCACCTCAGGATGAAGACACGAGTTTTTTAAAGTTAATTTAGATAAACTATTTTAACAAATATATTTTTCAAATTTAAATTTTGGTCATTTTGTCCACCTTTGTGGTGTAGTGGTTAGCGTGATTAGCTGGCACCCCCAGAGGCCCGGGTTCGATTCGCGGCTCTGCCACCCTCGGGAAGTCAACTGAGTAGAGGAGGGTTCGATTCCCACCTCAGCCATCCTCGAAGTGGTTTTCCATGGTTTCCCACTTCTCCTCCAGGCAAATGCCGGGATGGTACCTAACTTAAGGCCACGGCCACTTCCTTCCCTCTTTCTTGTCTATCCCTTCCAATCTTCCCATCCCCGCACAAGGCCTCTGTTCAGCATAGCAGGTGCGGCCGCCTGGGCGATGTACTAGTCCTCCTCACCAGTTTTATCATCTGACCAAAGTCTCGCGTTCTAGGACACTGCCCTTGAGGCGGTAGAGGTTGGATCACTCGCTGAGTCCTAGGGAAAATCCAACCCAAATTAAGAAAGAAAGAAAGAAAGAAAGAAAGAAAGAAAGAAAGATTGTTGTACCTTTTCCTCAATAATGCGGAGATTCTGGACCTTGTAATTTTTTGTAGTGATTTAATACCTGCGGGCTTTTATAATTTTTTGCCTATTTCAATTTTTAAAAATAAATTAGCTTTTCAATTTGGAAAGTTCCCAAAAATACATATAGTGTATATTAATCCTTGAAGTCCATAAAATTGCATGTTTTGTAATTCCCTTGCAGGCAAATGTATGATAGTGTTTGTCCTGTCTGTCCATCAAGTTGCAGATTGATACCCTTAGTAGTTCCAGAGAAAAAAGGTACATTTGTCATGCAAAAAGGAAGTCTAGGAAATTACAATTGAATTTCACAACACGCAACCTCGCACTGTATCTCTCAAATCAAAACAAACTTTCCGCGATGATCGCCATGCTTGACCAACCGGAAATGATGTTTCACAGCCGTTCACAGCCTTCTCCAATACTCCTAAGTGTGATAGAGTCAACTGCCTGACTTCAGCGAAGATGAAGGAAACAATGCATGGAGAAAGGGAGGGTGACACCTGACGCGCATGTGTTAGGAATTTAGTTCACTTAGGTAGTGAATTCAACAAAATCCGTTTGTCACTAAATTCACAACAGTAGCGGCGATTGTGTTTTAAAGGGGGCGGGGCAAAAATTGCAGACAACGAAGTACCGCACCCGGGTTTGTAGGATAGCGGTGGAGAGGGACTATATGCATCAAAACTGAAGAAAAAGCCATGAGTATGCAATTAAAGATCATTTAGTATTTAACTACACACTAAGAAACTCAAGACCGAGCTCGATAGCTGCAGTCGCTTAAGTGCGGCCAGTATCCAGTAATCGGGAGATAGTGGGTTCGAGCTCCGCTGTCGGCAGCCCTGAAGATGGTTTTCCGTGGTTTCCCTTTTTCATACCAGGTAAATGCCGGGGCTGTACCTTAATTAAGGGCACGGCCGCTTCCTTCCAATTCCTAGGCCTTTCCTATCCCATCGTCGCCATAAGACGTATCTGTGTCGGTGCGACGTAGAGCAAATAGCAAGAAACTCAAGGAAATTAACAGACACTAAAAAGACTGTCAGACTGACGAATGTGCGCGGCAAGTGGGTGAATAGTACCTCAGTGTCCATGACCTTGGCAAAAAATATCCCCGTTTACCATTCATCACAGAAGATGCAAAGTGTCGACTACTTGCTGTGGCGCTATACAAATCGATTAAGTACGACGAACGATTTTTTATGCGTATTTCCGCTAATATTTTGTTAATAATTAAGGAAAATAAAGGAAATAATTAGTTGATAAGACAAAAGGCCTGATAAGTTGCTTGTTTTAATAATTCCTATAATTCCATGTTTCAGCCAGCTAGTTTTATCCACAAAGTGGGGGGTGGGCGACTGCCCACCTCCTCCCTAATCGCTGCTACTGATTCTCAACGCAATAAGCTAGTAATTTCAGCCAACAAAAAGTTCATAGTTTTGAAAGATTTTCTGCACGTCTCCACTAAAGGCGGAATTTACTTATTTTGCGGTAAGTGCTAAACTGCAGCGAAATTCATGGAAACGGGCGAGTTGGCCGTGTGGTTAGCGGTGCACGGCTGTGAGCTTGAATTTGGGAGATATTGGGTTCGAACCCTACTGTCGACAGCCCTAAATATGGGTTTTCCGTGGTTTCCCATTTTCGAATCAGACAAATGCTGGGGCTGAACCTTAATTAAGGGCTTCCTTCCCTCCCCTAGGCCTTTCCTATCCCATCGTTGCCATAAGACCTATCTGTGTCGGGGCGACGTAAAGCACATCGTAAAAAGAAAAAGAAATTCATGGAAAAAAACGAGCTTGAAATCATATTCCAGTATTACGAGGGAAACAGAAGACACAATAAAGATTTCTCAGTTCGACAGAACTACCTGTTAGTTTTAATAATTTAATATAAGAAATCCTTTGATGGCATGGCTATATGGAGTGGAAGGGTAATTCAGTATGTGATCTTGATTAGGACTATAATAAAGTAATAATGAATGATTAGCAATCTTTGTTTCTATTCATGTACCTATCTTTAACATAAATAATTCAGAAATAAACGAATGAAACGTTCAAGGACTAATTTTGGAAAATTATTAACGCGAAATTCAAGCGACGAGAAAAGCCTCCGTAGCTCTGACGGCAGCGCGCGGCCTCTCACCGCTGGGTTCCGTGGTTAAAATTCCGGTCACTTCATGTGAGATTTACGCTGGACAAAGCGGAGGTGGGACAGGTTTTTCTCCGGGTACTCCGGTTTTCCCTGTCATAATTAATTCCAGCAACATTCTCCAATATCATTTCATTTCATCTGTCATTCATTAATCACTGCCCCAGAGGAATCCGATAGGCTTCGGCAGCCGGCACAAATCCTACCCTCGCCGTTAGATGGGGCTTCATTCATTCCATTCCTGACCCGGTCGAATGACTGGAAACAGGCTGTGCATTTTCATTTTTTTAAGCGATGAGAAAAGACCTAATCCGCGAAATAACACGAACAAAATTATCTTTTCACGAAATAGTACATAAATTAATGCGAAAAAAACATGCCGTTGATCAAACCAAATCCTTTAGCGTAACAATCGCGAAGGTCCAAGGCCCACCAAGCGACCACTGCTTAGCCCGAAGGCCTGCAGAGTACGACGTGTCTTGTGGACAGTACGACAAATCTTCTTAGCTTTCTAGACTTCACCGTCAGATAGCTCCTCAATTTTGTAACAAGTAGGCTGAGTGGACCTCGAACCGGCCCTCAAATCCCTTACCTGACCGGGAATCGAATCCGGGGCCTGCGGGTAAGAAGCAAGCACGCTACCCCTACGCCGCGGGACCGACACTTATAAGGCACTGAGACGCGACAGATCGGTGACAGACTGAAGCAGCGGCTATCAAATGATTATCTTTTGGCATCCCAGCCTTAACTATGAATGGGGAACGTTGTTTTAAGGAGAAAATCAACAGAATTATAAATCCCTCTTAACCTGAACATAAATTACGTAAACAACGTAACAAGTAAATTACCTTGTCATTCCGAGGTGGGTACACACCTGCACGGTACGAATGAAATAGATTCAATTTAGATCAGGGCGATTCATGCCTACAATGTAATTACGGTCAGTGAACTGGCCCACTTCAGGAGAGTGAAAGATATGGGAGTGTACGGCCTTCAGAACAACACGACTGCAACAGAGTACAACAGAGTCTCTGGTGCACATTGTGCTGCCAACTGCACGACAAATAATGGCTCCACAATACTGTTTCGTCTGGGGCTGATTATTTATCTTAAGAATAGCGGTGTTCTTGACGTCAAAAGATGATCGCCTCTTCTCCAGTTGCTCACGGAAGTATCTTAGAAGTGATACAGTTTTTGAAGTGTTACGGACACAGGAGTTAGAAGTAGTTGCAGAATATACTAAAATAGGTCAATATTTGTTGCTAGCATCAAATGTACTGTGATAAATATTATTTCCAATAACTAATTTCCCTTCCCTTAAACGAGTATTTGCACCAATCTGTCCTCTTGAATTCCAACTTATTATTCGTTTTACGAACGTTCCTATTTTTTAAAACTCCGCTCAAGCATATCCACCATTCCAAGCCACCTCTCCCTTGATAGCTCAAAACATTCCGCATAGTCGTGCTGTTCATTTTCTTAGTTCCAAATCTTCCCAGCCCAGAGTTTACAACATATTTGGAACACTAACGAAAGCAATGGAGTGCAGTCGAACGAAGCCAGGTGATGCAGAAAATATTAGATCAGGAAATGAAGTCTTAAAGAAAGTAAATTAGTATTGTTACTAGGGAAGTAGAATGACTAATGATGGCAGAAGTAAGGAGGATGTAAAATGCTGACTAACACAAGCAGGAGGGCCTTTCTTAAGGAAAGAAATTTGCTCATTTCGAACATTGAGATAGGAATGAGCCAGATCTTTATGAAGACTTTCGTCTGGAGTGTGACATTGCATGGAAACATGGACAGTAACTAGCACAGAAAGAAAGAAGGAAAGATAATAGACACTTTTGAAATGTGTTGCAGAAGAGTGCTGAAGGTAATAATAGCGTGTTGCCTCCGAAGAGGTCTAGTACAGGTCTTTCAAGTTAGCTGAATGGGCGAGCTGAGCTTGTATGAGGATGGTGGCCTACCTTTGATGATGAAGAAGGCACACACGTACCCAGTCCCAAGCCATCGCAGTTAACCAATGGACGTTAAAATCCCCGACCCAGACGGGAATCGAACTCGCCAGCATGCTAACCAGTTAGCCATGGAGCCGGAACAGAAAACAATTAAAAACTTTTTTATTTTTATTTTATCCATGGTCCATGGTTAGTGAATTAGTTAGCTGTTGATCTTTCGTTCCCAAGAATGCAGGTTAAAGCCTATGTAAGGTCGCTGGCATTTAATGTGTAAAAGAAGCAAAAACTGTCTATCGCTATCTTTCGGCACGTTAGGAAATCTTCTTAAGGATAAACTTTCCATACTCTGACATTTATAATGACCGTTCGATTTTACAACAGAAGAAGAAGAAGAAGGTTAATTTTACTTTGGACGATGTCCATTTTGCTAATAGTTTTACTAACACGTAACTTTACGGCAACGCTGATATGTTGTCTTAATATTACGGTAGGCTACCTACACCTTCGACATTTGCCTGCATCTTCAGGGCTAACATCCACTGAATGCAAACTTACGTGTACAGAATTTTGAAGATGAGGCAGAGAATGTAATATGCAACAAAATGTTTTGAAAATGAAGCATACGGTTCATGTTTAACAGAAAAATTTACCTGTTTCATGTAACTATAATATATTTTGCGCTGATTCCTGGCAACACACAAGATCACATCATTAGTTTCTCAGTTGGAATTTTAACATCAGTCTTGACAACGTTAATATTCAGAAGCACTTCCCTTTGTTTGGATCTATGGTAATCTGGGTGTTGTGCAGATCATAACGTCGTCTAGGACGTGCCCAAACAGTTTGTTTCAATTTATCCCAGGCATGCGTAATGAAATTCATGTTTGGGAAACAGGAAGGCTACTTCGTTCGGCTGATACTACCACGGAGAAGAAGGAAGATGTTAAAGATAACGGCACGGTTAACACGTGAGTTTCGTCGCCATAAGACCTATCTGTGTCGGTGCGACGTAAAGTCCCTAGCAAAAAAAAAAAAAAAAAAAACGTGAGTTATCGTCTGTTAAATGTGCACTGAAAAACCACGGGAGGACTTTGGTGAACCCATGCAATAGCTACCCAGAACCTGAATAAGCTATCGTCTTGCAGCATATGGTGAGTACAGCATCTGAGGCGTGCAATATCTGAAATCGTCTGGGTCATTCACGACACCACTCTACACCAATTTAGGAAAGCCCATTCGGAATGATATCTTGGTCATATGTCACGGGCTCATGGTGTTAAGGCGTAAGAGCTGGGCGTCACTAGGGCCGTCGAGGGTGCAAATCGGCATCAAGCAACCTGTTCATAACAGTTTGATTGGACACATGACATCCTGTAGCCACTACGAATGTCGAATCGAGTCCAGCAGTATACGTAAAAGATGCCTCGACAGTAAAGAAACATGAAGGAAGTTCTCAGGTAGACTATTAAAAGAAGCGTTCTGACAGCTAGCGGAGAAATGGAAGAGGTAAATTAAAAATAGCTACAATGCTGGAGCTGTACCCTAATTAAGACCACGGCCGTTACCTTTCCAATTTTAGCCCTTTTCTATCCTTGCTTCGCCAAAAATCTTCAATGTCTTAGTGTGACGTTGAACCACTAGGAAAAAAAACCACAAAACAAAACATGGATACAAAAACCAAGAACTCACAATTACCCTGTATGAAACGGGATAAGCTGTAAGAAGTCGATGATGATAATTATAATAATGGCGTGTGGCCTCTGGGGAGGCCTGGTGCAGTTCTTTCGAGTTGACGCCGTATAGGCGACCTGCGCGTCTGTGAGGATGAGGCCCTAACTATGATGAATTCTGATGATGAAGACGGCATACACACCCAGCCCCTGAGCCATCGGAATTAACCATTGAAGGTTAAAATATTTGACCTGGCCAGGGACCGAACCCGAGACCCTCTGGACGAAAGCCCAGCACGCTAACCATTTAACCATGGAGCTGGACGCCGATTATGACGACGATGACGATGATGATTGTTATTATTATTCTTTTTCTTCTCCTTCTTTTTCTACCGCCTTTCCCACACCTGTGGGGTCGCGGGTGAGAACTGTGTTGCATAATGTGGATTTGGCCCTGTTTTACGGGCGGATGCCCTTCCTGACACAACCCTATATTGAGGGATGTAATCACTATTGCGTGTTTCTGTGGTGGTTGGTAGTGTGTTGTTTGAATGTGAAGAAGAAAGTGTTGGAACAAACACGAACACTTAGTCCCCGGGCCAGAAGAATTAATCAGAGGTGATTAAAATCCCCGACGCGGCCGGGATTCGAACCCGGGACTCTCTGAATCAAAGGCCTCAACGCTGACCATTCAGCCAATGAGTCGAACTATTATTATTATTATTATTATTATTATTATTATTATTATTATTATTATTATTATTATTATTATTATTATTATTATTATTCCGTCTGGTGGTCATGATTGTTGAGGTGTGAAGTCTATAAATGGTCTGACACCGTGTTTAGCCAGTTTCAGTCCCGTTGGTCGAAATATTTTTCAAATGTTGGTCGCAGGGTAGGAGAAGTGGTGGTATGCAATTTCTAATCACTAGATTGCGTGCCAAAAGCATGGATTAAGTTCCAAACCTCTCCGCAGTGCTCATATAGAGTGAAGGCATATGACGCTGTTGTTCGTCCGTCGGTTGGCGATGTTAAGCCCATGGTGTTATTCGAAAGGATTAGGCTATGTGCCGACACCAAGTCTCACATCCAAACGCGCAGTTCGTCCATAGAGGGGTGTCACATAGGGCGACCTGCACCAGACATGTCTTCGGACATTTCCGGCACTAAAAGCTACACGTTAAATAATAATAAAACAGATGAAGAGAGTAGCACAAGCACACGAGGAGCAGTATCAATCAAGTCTAGGGACTGATTAATCTCAAAGAACTTCCTCTTCTTCTGCCCCTTCACCTTTTCCCAATTATTTGGGGTCGGCACTTTCTTTCTTTCTTTCTTTCTTTCTTTCTTTCTTAATCTGTTTACCCTCCAGGGTTGGTTTTTCCCTCGGACTCAGCGAGGGATTCCGCTTCTTCCTGGAGCGTGAGACGTTGGGCCGGGGGATACAACTGGGGAGAATGACCAGTACCTCGCTCAGGTGGCCTCACCTACTATGCTGAACAGGGGCCTTGTGGGGGGATGGGAAGATTGGAAGGGATAGACAAGGAAGAGGGAAGGAAGCGGACGTGGCCTTAAGTAAGGTACCACCCCGGCATTTGCCTGGAGGAGAAGTGGGAAACCACGGAAAATCACTTCCAGGATGGCTGAGGTGGGAATCAAACTCACATCTACTCATTTGACCTCCAGAGGCTGAGTGGACCCCGTTCCAGCCCTCGTACCACTTTTTAAATTTCGTGGCAGAGCCGGGAATCGAACCCGGGCCTCCGAGGGTGGCAGCTAATCACACTAACACCACAGAGGCGGACGGGGTTGGCACTAATGTGGATTAAGTTGTTATACGGCCGAATGTCCTTCCTGACACCAACCCTATGAAAAAATGAAATGATGTACGGTATGGCTTTTAGTGCCGGGAGTATCCGAGGACAAGTTCGGCTCGCCAGATCAGGTCTTTTGATTTGTTACCCGTAGGCGACCTGCGGTCATGATGAGGATGAAGACGACACATAGACCTAGCCAGTACCGGATTAAGGTGTTTGGGGGTCCTGGGCTATTTAAAAATGTGGGGCCCCTTCTTCGTAATATCACGTAAGACTAGCATACTGAAGTCGTTATAGAAGTACTTCCACTTAAATTGATGAATAGGGACGTGTTGAAATAGACTACAATTTTCCTCTATTTTTCATGTTAATATTTCATAATGCCAAAACATATTTTACATTTGTCTCATCATCACTAACAAATCGACATACAAAACAGAACTTACGTTTTTTGGCACCACTAGGATATTTTCTATCCATTTTACAAGAACATTACAGTTGTAACTTACGAATGGTTTAATAATCAGAGGTGAACTGAAAGTTCTCTTCATAGCATGCGCATTCAAGCGTGCTTCCCCTGTCCCCACCCGCTCACTTCCTAGACCTCTTCCCCTCTTCAGCCTTTGCCCGTGCTCGCAAGCTGCCAGATTAAAATTTTCGTCAACAATAACCTTTACAATAATTACAGTGCGTAAGTAGCGAGGATTGGTGTCTCCGGACGGTAATTGATCCTAGCAGTAATGAAATAGGGCCTACTAACGCGGACGGCTGATAAGAAGGAAGTAAGAGTGTGTGTTCGATATTTTGCGAGCGTAAATATTCATATACATGCACGGAGGTGGAGAAGCAGGCCGTTTTTTATACAGTTTTAGGTTCGACCAAGGGCCGGGGCCCCTTGTCAAGCGGGGCCCGGGGCTGCAGCTCCTTTAGCCCCCACCTCTTAATCCGGCCCTGGACCCAGCCCCAGTGCCAGCAGAATTAACCAATTATGGTTAACATTCCCGACCCTGCGGGGAATCGAACCCGTGACCCCAGCCCTATGAGGAAGTATGCATTCATAATCGTGGTGTGTGTGTGTGTGTGTGTGTGTGTGTGTGTGTAAAGATTAATGTATTAAGAAGATCACAAACATCCAGCCTTCGAGCTAGAGGAATAACGCGACGATCCGGTTTGATGACTTCAAACTACATCAATAAGGAAATGCAATAGTTACACCTCACGAGTTTATCAGCACACAGTGAAAACTTTCTATTTAATCTTAATGAGATTATCGAGAGGAACCTCAAGTATCATGAATGGACATGTATAGACCACATTTACTTCACTATTTCCTGCGTCGACCACAGCGGCTCAGTCTATTAGTCTATGTCACTCTCTTCCCAAGATAGGTACTGAGTTCGATCCCGGTACAGTTCGGTGACATCACCGTGTCGTTAGCTTCCAGCATGTTAGAGAATTCCTGCGGGACAAAATAGCGACACTGTGGTATCACTTAAAATCGATAGTAATTGAAGGGAGGTTAAATAACTACCATATTAAGACAATTCTATGCTGTCTGGCAATATTTATAAAAGAAAAAACCGTTATCAACGCCATTGCAGCTGGATTTTACAGCTAGTTAAACGAGAGTATATTATATTATAAAAACTGTAGTATGGCATCATGGCATCTCGGACTTTGGTGAATTGAGAAACCTGGGCACGTTTTCTTTAGGGGAATTTCGTGGGTGATTGCGACGTAGTTGGCAACCCGTAAAATTAGTAAGCGCCTTCGGATAGCTTTTTGTTCGATTGTTTGGATTGTCAGCTGGCTCCTATAGGAAAGCACAGGAACTAGTCAGTGTCTGATGAGATCTCTCTGTGTAAAGTTAGGATAGAAATTTTGTCCTCGGCTTTCAATATGGCATGTACCTGCAGAACTGTACCCGTGGAGCCTGATTGTTCAGCAAATAGGCCGAGACTTACCGAAGATCCAGCATTTAAAAGACTGCAAGACTATTATGATAAATTTGGAAAGCGTATATTCATTTACCAGCTCATGAAAATCAATCCCAATCGCTTCCAGGAGTACAGGTAAATAAATAACCTTCAGTTGACATTGGGCTGTGTCCTTGAGAAATGTCAAGTCATAAAATAATTTACTTGATCCCTCGCTGCAATTTAGTGATTTCGTAGAATTAGTTAAGTATTCCCTACTGCACTGAAAGTGTTTGCACCGGCTTTTGTTGGTCTTAGGTCAAATTGCTAGACAATTACTTCATTATCTCTACTCGTTCTTTTAGCTTCCGATTAGATTGTGAGAATCTGAATACAATTGCCGGTTTCTGTTATTTCAGGTGAAGAGTTTCAATTTTGATATGATAATTTAATTCTTTTCTGTTATCAGTTACGCACCACTTGAAGGTGTGGGTGTGACTGTAGAGTTGCAAGTATTTTGAAGCGTTTCATCATTTGCTTTTAAAATATTGATGTTGTATTACCCTCTCACTGATATTAACTGTGTTTTAGTATGTTTCGTTTTGATAATGATTGAAACTAAATAATTCTTGTCTAGAGAGTGACCGAACAAGTGGCTGCGTGGTTTGAGTCACGTAGCTATCAACTTGCATTCGGGAGGCAGTGGGTTCGAACCCTACTGTCGGCAGGTCTGAAGGTGGCTTCCTTCCCACTCCTAGCCGTTTCTTTTCCTGTCTTCGCTATAAGACGATGCGACGGAAAGATTGTAAAAAGGGAAAAATTGCAATTGTGAATTCCAGTTCATAGAAGGAAAGGGCGAGAAAGTGCTTTCATCTTGAAAGGGTCTCTATATCACGTCATTAGCCAAGAGGCTGGTTGGATCCTCAAATGGCACCACCAGAGTTTATGTGGTTAGGGAAAACCAGATGGCAGTGTGTAAGTAAATAATACTAGGCAAGATGAGGAGTGGAGTAGTTTACCATTGCTTTCCTCACTGGGCCAGTATTACTGACGCAGTGAGTAACACCTTTCAAAACACTTAGACACACAACTCATGTGCATTCTCATTCAGCACCACCCGTACCTTCGCAGCTTCCTAGCACATCCAGTGTAAGACTTTGGTGGAAGGTAAATTTTACTCTGACCTGTACCAAGGGACAGATTTTGAAAATACTGCATTCATCAAGAATTGGCAGCAGGTGGTCTTGAAGGAGTTGTTATAAGTTAGGGAATTATTTGTCTGGAGCTGTAATGCATTGTAAATGTGTGTGCATTTGGCAGCAGAGATATTGCCCAAATAAACCAATTTTATTTCAGTAAATTGTGTACCTGTCCTGATATAAATATATTATGGACTTGTTCCATATCTGTCTGTTCCATGGCATGAAGCTGTTCCTCAGGGGATGTATTGTCATTGTTAGCACAGTTATTTTTGCTGGCATAATTTTTCTAATATTATATCCTCTATTTTTTCTGACTTAAGATTTTAAATTCTCAGAAGTAAAAATAATAGTGAGGAAAAAAAAAGTATTTTGTAACTCCTTTTTATCCTTTCATGTTACATCTAGTTTCTATTAATAATTATTTCTAATAATACTATTTATAATAGGTGGAGGTGATATTTTTAGGCACCAATAGCTTAGAATGCATACCGATACTTATCAGGCAGTTAGCAATTGGCAGCCAGCCTGCAGTACAGTTGCATAGGTGAGTTGCATGAATTTCAGAAGTTCTTATAGGCTGTGTCTCTTATGTTTATACAAATATTACTGCAGAACCATCATGCTGGCTAGAATAAACTTGCTACACTCACTTACGGGAGGGGGGTACTCCGCTGAGTTTTGCAAGACAACCGTTATTTTAAATTAAATTTTATGTCGTATATCTTCGCCTTTGCTGGTGAGACCTAGTGTTTATGGTGCACTGTATCTTCTGGTATAGGCCAGAACAATTTTGTTAGCCTCCTTTCGTTGATCTGTCTCAGTCTTATCCTTGGCTTTGACAATATGAAAGTGATTGAGGTATGAGCGATGCTGGTAATACCATTCCTCAGGCAGCTAGTCCCTACTATGATTGGTGTGAAAATGTTGCTTATAGGGTCAGTTGGTGCATGCATTTCAGTGGGCTTGGCAGACTGATATGCAATAGCAACTTGTGGCTCAGTGTGGAAAGCAGCGGGAAACTATGTCACTCCTCATTTCTGTAGCATGCCTCTTCAGTGATGCCTAGGCCATCTATGACAGTTAATGGTGGAGCTGTTGAGGATCCAACCAGCCTTCAGGATGAGGACTGAACATACATACATGTCGTATATCAGAAGTTGTATAAATTTGTTTTAATATTATACTCGTTTCATTGAGGTTGGGCTGGGGGTAATTTGGGTATAAAAACAGTCTTTTCTAACTTTAGAGATCCATAGCTTGTTACTGTACCATGATAACACTGGGGAACAATTTTAAATGTTTTTTCTGTTGACTTCAATTTTTATGCTGATATTTACTAAAACATATATCCTGATTTTGAATCTGCAGTCAGTTTTCTTGTATCACGTCAGGTATTTTCTCTACTGCAAATCTCCTTACTGCATTTCCTGGCCTGTCGTGAAAAAAATAAAGGCCGGTGTATTTGATGGTCCACAGATTTGACAGCTGATCAGGGATCCACATTTCATTAGGACAGTGACAAAACTGGAAAGAAATGCTTGGTTATCATTCAACTTTCTTGGAAATACACGAGCAGAGAATTACACTGAAATCATCCAGAAAATCTTGGACTTATACAAAAGGCTTGGATGCAACATGAGCATCAAAGTGCATTTTCTGCGTAGCCATATAGATACGTTCCCCAAAAATCTTGGTGCCACCAGTGATGAACAAGGTGAATGATTCTACCAAGATTTGAAGGTCATGGGATCAACATATGCAGGATGACTACTACTGGAGTATTCGGAGGGATTGTCCACAGATTTCACACTTTAAGAAAAGCTATAAGTGCAAATTTTTGTCAGAAGTAGAATAAATTGGAAAAGATTTTGCATATAAAGGTGGTAATATATCCTCTGTATGAACAAAATTGCTGTTTAAATTGAATTTACTCCTTTACTTTCCATTCTATGTATAAAATTTGAATGATTTTGGAGGTATGGTATCGTAAAAACCTGACGTGGAAGGAAAAACTGAGGTCATATTTGGATTCCCTGCCCAAAAATTAGTAAAAAATAAGTCTCAGATCTAAGTCACCAAAACCTCTATTCCCCAGTGTAATATTTTCAAGTATGTTGACCTTTATCATAATAACAACACTGTGCCTTACTAACTTATATCAGTGGCAACTTATATCCGGTTTACTCCATGGATGCATGTATGGAGAAATGTAACAATGACCATTCCTTTGCATTTGGTTAAAAACTTGACTGAATATTTGTTTTTATTCTGTCATCTTGTTCTGTATCCTGCTCCTCTATACTCCTTCACTATCTTGCCACATTTTGGTAATGTACTGAGACACAGAATCCTCTTGTTGTTGTTATTATTATTATTATTATTATTATTATTTATTTCAAAATTTGAGACTTTTGTTGGTATTGGGTCCAGGGCTTTCTTCTTTGTCATTTTCATCACTTTCAGAAACAGATTTCTAAATGACTGTAGCATTGTTCCCTCCTTTTTTTTTTTTCTTTCTTCTTTCACAGCTTTTTCCTTACTGTATTTTTGTTCTGATTTCTTACCTCTTTCTCTTCTTTTAAACTTTCTTGTACCTCTTCAGCTGTAAGCACTTATCTAACATTGCTTCATTGTTAACCCTCAACTTGTGAGGTGTGGTCACATAGACCGCGGGAAACTTTTCAAGTTTTATTTTATTTCCTGTCTTTTCTTTCGTTTACCTTCCTAGCGTGAGACCTCGAGTCACTGCACAGCTCAGTGTTGCTCCAGCTGTTGACAGGTGCATTACCACAGACCGTACCTTACTGTTTACATTCCATATTGACCATGCTTGCAGGTGATTAAATTAAGTAGGAGAATTTGGATTTGAAAGCACTGTGCAATCATAGCTTGAGGCAGGTGCAAGTGATATTGAAACTGACTGTGAAGAAGATTTCTTTAGTACTAATAGTGACAATATTTCAGAAGGTGAATTTTCTCTAATTGGCATCCGTGAGGCTAAGGAAAGGGTAGAAGAAGAAGAAAAAGGCAATGGTGATTACAGCACTTCTGGTAGAGTATACTGTGGAAGAAAAAGATATAAATAGTCCCATGAGCCATTCGTGAGAATAAAAATTTTGCCTAAAATTATATGTGCTGTACATGGTGTGATCTTTTACAAAATGATGTAATTTACCTTGTTTAACTGTTTCACTCTATCAGTCACAGGTATTTGTTTCTAAATATTAATTATATAATGATATTGTATAGAGGTTCCTTTCTTTAAAATTAATTAAAACTAATGGTCACTGAAGAGATTCTACATCATTTATAGGAGTGAAAGTAAGGTTAATAGACATACACTTTGATCTTCTGACATATTTGCATTTTTAATCCATTTTATATGAATGGAAGTACCAATACATGTGGTTTTAAGTTAATCGTTTGATTACGTGTGGCTATGTGTAACCAAGGTACACTAGTGGTGTCTTTGAGACCCCACCTCACAACGTATCTCAGAAATACCACCTCACAAGTTGAGGGTTAAAACCATGTGTAATGAACACATGCCTGAATTTGGTTACTGTATCACGGCTATAACAATACAGCTTTAAATGTGATGTGTCTATTGAAACACTAGTAAACAAAATATCACTTTTTTTTTCTTTTTCAGGCATTATCAGTGTGACCAACAGTAATTTTTTAATACTTTATCATTGGCATCTATGAATTAGACAGTATATTGAATTGACATATGTAAGTTATGAAGATTAGGTTAGGTTTTATTCAGTAAATTATAATTTATACCCTAAGTATCCCCCTGTATCTGAATAACTCTGAACCTCCCTATGGATTGTATGGATTGCGTGAATGGGTCACTCAGGACCATGCAGAATCATCATTTGTGTTGAGCTTTCCTCCTTGCCCAATAGTTCTCCATTTTCATGTAGGCCTATCTATCTTCATTCTTCTTAAAAAAAGATGTTTGAAGAATCGGACATAGGCCTATGGAGATGGAGGCAGAGTATATGATTGGTGGATATGAAATTACTTTGGAAATACACTGTTCCAGAATTGCCTACTTTTGGTTTATATTTACAGTGTTCGACTTCTTACCCCTGAAGATGGTGACATTCTTATTGATTACTCCAAAAATCGAGTCAATGAAGATGTTATGGCTCTCTTATTTGACCTTGTAAGTATCTTGTTTTCCTTTTCTTTCAATCAATCAATACTGATCTGCATTTAGGGCAGTCGACCAGGTGGCAGATTCCCTATCTGTTGCTTTCCTAGCCTTTTCCGAAATGATTTCAAAGAAATTGGAAATTTATTGAACATCTCCCTTGGTAAGTTATTCCAATCCCTAACTCCCCTTCCTATAAATGAATATTTGCCCCAGTTTGTCCTCTTGAATTCCAGCTTTATCTTCATATCGTGATCTTTCCTACTTTTATAAACGCCATTCAAACCTATTCGTCTACTAATGTCATTCCACGCCATCTCTCCGCTGACAGCTCGGAACATACCACTTAGTCGAGCAGCTCTTCTTCTTTCTCTCAATTCTTCCCAACCCAAACATTGCAACATTTTTGTAACGCTACTCTTTTGTCGGAAATCACCCAGAACAAATCGAGCTGCTTTTCTTTGGATTTTTTCCAGTTCTTGAATCAGGTAATCCTGGTGTGGGTCCCATACACTGGAACCATACTCTAGTTGGGGTCTTACCAGAGACTTATATGCACTCTCCTTTACATCCTTACTACAACCCCTAAACACCCTCATAACCATGTGTAGAGATCGGTATCCTTTATTTACAATCCCATTTATGTGATTACCCCAGTGAAGATCTTTCCTTATATTAACACCTAGATATTTACAATGATCCCTGTTACCGGGTTTTTGTGGTAGTTATGCTTGAAAGAAGGTGCGGGGTGGTGAACGGGTCTCAAGCTACTAAAGTAAAATTAATTTAAAATTTAACCAGGTTATATTTTCTTTTCAAAAACAAAGAAATAACAAGCATGGCAGGTACAAAGTAGCAAATCAAAGGGTAGTTACAAAATTTACAGGATTTGGGCTTTGAGCCCTGAAAACACAATGCCTGGGCAATCAGCTCAGTTTTACCTCCAAACACAAGTTTCAACAGAGGGGCAGAAAACCCCATTCATGCCTGGGAGCCCTAGCTCCAAATTACACTGAAAAGCCTCCACGAGGCATACAACACTCAATTTTCAAAAGAGCCACTCGCTCTCAAATTTAAGCCTCTCCCAGGCCACACCAAACTCCACCTTCAAGTTGTCCTCAACGGACGTAAACACAGGGGTAAAATACCCAATCTACTGAGGTCTATTAAATGAAAAAGAAGGTTAATTAAATGACCTCTAAAATAACAATTTGAGAGAAGGCAACTTGCACTCCTAATACACTTTGATAAAGACCTACTTGGCACTAGGCCGTTAATACAAGGGCTAATCCCATACTAAAGAGGTGACTTAAGAAGAGAACAATTGTTTTACGTTAACGAAGAATAGGTTGAGAAAAATAAGTTCACCTCAAAACAATATGAGTGGGAGCTCGAGAGGGTTAGCACTCTCTATCCCAGTATGTAGCTTTAAAAAGAACAGATGAGAAGAGTAATTACATTAGGAAAAGGTTACATGGTAGAACGCTTGGAACCCGCCCCGAGAGTTAAACTGCTGAGCTAGCAAAGAAAGAAGTTATTAATCGGCCATTACCTTGTTGTTGACCGCTGCCGAGGAAAGAGGCGCTTCCCGCCTCCTGCTATGTACTTAATACACTGAAAGATGGAACAGAAGTCGCGCAGAGACACAAAAATCAGCAGTTTATATCCCCTCGCGGAAGGTTCTAGGCGTTAGGGGAATGAAAACACCCGCCCACAATTATTTTATTGGCTAGGGTACAGAAACATATCCAAGTTGGGGGGAGATACATCGGATTGGTCGGAAATTACTAAAAGAAATTCGGGATTGGATAAATCTAAAACAAGGGGAAAAAGAGGGATATACAGCCAACTTAAACAATAACTGAAAAAAATTTAGCAAAGATAAACATTTGAAATAAAAATTTCTCCAAAAAAAAATAGTTCTTTGACTTCGCACTAGGGTGCACTATTGTTGATCTTCAGTAGTGTCCTCTAGAAGAGAAAGTTCACACTTCTTACTTCAAGCAAAACAAAAACACATCAAAAATGACACAGTTCAAAAACTCAAAATTTTCCACGTGGTGACATCTTCTGAGAAGGTAAAGAATTAATAGCGTAGATAAAGTTCAGACTTCCTCCAGCAGAGGAGTTTCAACAGGCGCACATTTTAAATTAGCGGTGTGAAGGTGTACCGCCCGGTACAGACCTCCCCCCCCCCAAAAGTACCTCCAGGGGTGACACATGAAATCTGTTTGAAACAAGGTCCAAGTTATGCTGTGGATATGAAGATTGATTGTAGAAGCATTTATAAGATTTCTTAATTGGGTTTGATTCAGTTTCAAAATTTAGTTGTTGCAGGTGAAGTAAAGTCTTTATATTTGTAGAAGTTGAATTTCTGAAGATAAACTTTTAATACTTAGAGGTGAAGAAAATTTTGCAATTGCCACCAAATATTGCTGTGGAATTCCCAAGTGTAGTCATTGCTTATCGTAACTGTCCATGTAGTTGATGTTGATCAAGTTGAATGGCCAGACCGGCCGTTGCAGCTTGCGTCCAAAGGGAGGCCGCTTGGACCCCTCAAGTACCCTGAGATACCGCTCGCCCGCACTATGAGGGGAGCAGTGGTGTTGAAACACGCCGCGCCCGCAGTGAAGGTATACAGGCTGCGGGCAAGTAGCAGGTCGTGCGCCGCACATCAGCCTTGGCCGGGAGGAGAGCTCCGGCTCGCCGTGCACATGTCGTCCTCGCTGGGGCCGAGGGGGCCCGTCTTCTGCCCCAGTTGCTGCACGGCGCCGCGCGGCTGCGGGGGCACTGAAACATTAAAGCTAGGCGGCAGAATTGTGTTGGACCATCATCTTTTTGAGGGCACAGGCTTGGTGAAGAGGTTGAGGGGTCAGCGGCGTGCAGATGTCCATGGCATTTAATATAATTCAGCCACAGTGTGTATTGGAGCAGGAGACGGGAGCGTGGTAATGGCCGAGGCAAGGACAGAATGGCAGTTTAACGGATCGGGGAAGGTTTTACAAGAGGCTTACATATAAGACAAAATATTATAGAAGGGGCAGAAAGCCTTAAAAGTTGAACTCAAAAAAAAAATATAACCTTCATATTCCTTTCAAATTATATGAAGCAAGTTGACACAAAATTTACACTGGTTTCACCTGTGACAGGTGAACCCTAAATATCCTCTCGGTGGCTGGATTGCTTACTAACAACGTAACCGGCGTAAGGAAATCAAGAATAATGCATGGCCCATGAAATCTGGGGGCAAGCTTGCCCGCGGGAACAAAGTTCTTGACCATCACCTGGTCACCTACATTCAAAGTGGTGGGTCTCCGTCCACGATCATACCTTTCCCTAACCTTTTCATGAGATACCTTAAGATTGGCTTTAGCCTTCTTCCAAAGATCTTTAATATTATCCGGATCTATTGTCTCGGGTAGAATGTCACTCAGAGACCAGAGGTTAGAGAGCGGCGAGTTAGGAACAAACTTGAACATCAAAGAAGCTGGAGTAAATTTATGGGATTCATGAACCGCCAAATTCAAAGCAAAAGCTAACCAATGCAGGGACGTGTCCCACCTGGAATGATCATCATGATGATAGGCAATCAGTGCGGACCTGAGATTACGATTAACCCGTTCAGCCAGAGATGGTTGAGGGTAATAAGCAGAAGTAGTTACATGAGAGATGGATAAGTCAAAACAGAATTTACGAAATAAATTAGATGTAAAAGCCTTAGCATTATCAGATACAATATATTGGCACGGACCAAAAGAAGCAAAAATAGAATTTAGGCAAGTAATGGTGGACTGAGCGGTAGCCAGCTTAGTCGGAAATAACCAGGAAAATCTGGTAAAACCATCTACACATACAAAGATGAATTTGTTGGCATTTCCCTTCGACTGGGGGAAGGGTCCTACATAATCAATATACAGGCGTTCCATGGGGCGCGATGCTTGATGCGAAGCCAAAAGGCCTACCTTGGTGGACATGGTGGGTTTACTGAGCAAACAAGATTTACAAGCTTTTACAAGTTCACGGATTTCACCGTCCATACCTTTCCAGATGAACATTTCACGAATCTTTTCACGAGTTTTAAATATTCCCAGATGCCCCCCCAATGGGGTCTCATGGTAGTACTTGAAGATCATAGGCACAAGAACAGCTGGAACGACAACCTTCATCATCTTGTCATGCCTCGAAGGGCAACATAAAACACCATTCCTCAGAACATAAGGGACAACATGTTCCCCAGAAGAAAGGGTTTCCATTATCGGAGCCAGCGTCGGATCTTCACGTTGGTATTTCTCGATATCCCTAAAAAGCATGGGGGCATCAGTTAAGATGGCATTAACATCAAATAGTATGGACTCGGGATGTGATGAACTGTCGACCGGTTCATGGGTCTCGACGTCGTTAGAAAACATACGACTGAGTCCATCAGCAACAACATTTTCAGTACCTCTGATATGCCTGACATCGAATTGGAAGGCAGAAATACGGATGGCCCAACGGGCTATGCGACCAGTACGACGCGGCCTACCTAAGACCCAGCTTAATGCTTGATTATCTGTCTCCAGGTCGAATTTGACGTGTTCCAGATAGAGACGGAACTTTTCTAAGGCGAATAAGACTGCCAAACCTTCGAGCTCATAGATGGAATACTTGGCTTCTTGAGCCGACAAGGTCCTAGATGCATAGGCGATAGGTCGCCTCCCTAGTTCAGTCTCTTGAAGAAGGACTGCCGCTACTGCTGACGACGACGCGTCGGTTTGAACGATGAATTTCTTCGAGAAATCAGGCATAGCAAGTACAGGTGCATTACAAAGAGCTAATTTAAGGTCTTCAAAAGCGGCTTGTTGAGAAGGTCCCCACTCGAATTTGATGCCTTTCCTACGAAGAAGGTTTAAGGGCGCCGCTCTATTAGCAAAGTTAGGAATGAACTTTCTGAAGAAATTTACCATACCAATAAACCTGGCGATGCCTTTAATGTCCTTGGGAGGTTTAAAATCACGGATGGCCTGTGTTCTCGAATGATCGACTGCAACACCATCAGGTGACACAATATGCCCTAGGAATGACATAGAGGGCTTAGCAAAGGCAACCTTGGACAACTTGACAGTTAACCCAGCCTTACGAAGGCGATTGAGAACTTCTCGCAGATGATCTAGATGCTCCTCAAAAGTCTCTGAAAATACGACGACATCATCCAAGTAGTGATATAAGTACTCAAATTTGATGTCGGAGAAGACCCTATCTAGTAGCCTAGTGAGTACAGCTGCTCCCGTGGGGAGCCCGAAAGGCACGCGGTTGTATTCATATAAATTCCAGTCCGTGGCAAACGCTGTAAGGTGTTTAGACTCTTCGGCAAGGGGAATTTGATTATAGGCCTGATTCAAGTCCAAGATAGTAAAGAACTTGGCCTTACGAAACCATGAAAAACAAGAATGAAGGTCGGGAAGGGGCACAGATTGTAACACCACCTTCCGATTGAGAGGCCTATAATCAATGACAGGCCTGAAGCCTCCTTGGGGTTTCGGAACTAGAAAAATAGGCGAAGAATACGCCGACTTAGAGGGCCTAATAATACCATCCTTCAACATCTGATCGATAATTTCTTTCAGAGCCTTCATTTTAGGTGGAGATAGCCTATACGGTGGAAAACGGACAGGAATCGAATCCGTGACCTCAGTTTTGTATTCTATCAGGTCAGTAACACCAAGAGTATCAGAAAACACCTCTGGAAACGACTGACACAGTTTACGAATACTATCAGCCTGCTCCTCAGGTAGATGTCTAAGGTCTAACAACATCTCATCCTGGGTAGGCGAAATAGAAGAACATGATGCAGAATTACACTTTAATAAAGGGATGCTACAATTAGAGGCAAATTTGAAAGTGCAAGACCTACTCTGAAGATCGAGCACAAGACCAGTGTGAAAAATAAAGTCCGCTCCCAATATAATGGGGCAAGACAAGAGCTTGGCCACAAACAATTTAACTCTCCAAGTGAATTTAAAAATACGAATTTTGACCAATAAGGAACCTAGAATTTCTAATGGGGATGAATTAGCCGAAACATATTGAACAGGAGATGAGACATAGTCAGGTAGTTTACAAACAGATTTCAATTTAGAATACCATTCAGCCGAAATAATCGAACAAACACTGCCTGAATCTAAGAGAGCTGTTATAGGCTCATTGTTTAACTCAATCTTAAGAAAAGGAATAGGTGCGGGGGAATCCGCCGCAATCCTGAGACACTCTTTGGGACCTTCAAAAGATAAATTTGAAAATTGCTCGTTCCCTGAATTTACAACCTGTTTACCAGGGGCTGAGTCTCGGGAGGATGGATTAGTCGACTCAGCCGAAGCCACTAGTCACTTATTATTGGCATAGGTAGAATTTGCACCAGAAGTTGAGCAGGAGGGGGTGCTATTCGAGTTTGGGCAATTCTTGGCGATATGTGAGAAAGCCCCACATTTAAAACAGCCTTGTGCTGAACCAGCTCCATTATTTGCCCTACTACTTTTGACCAATGGACATTTATTGCGAAGATGGTCAGGCGACCCGCAAGCATAACATTTACGGGGTGTGACTGGTCGGCGAGGTGGAGGCCGAGTATTACTAAACGAAGGAGGGGGTTCTTTTGCCACACGCAAAGAATCAGCGTACCTAACTCCTTCCGCTGAGACGGCCAACGCTTCAAGTTCAGAGAAAGTTTGCGGGCACGCCGCGAAACACAAGTATGACCTATAAGATGGTGAAATACCTTCCACAATAGCTTGTACAATTTGATCCTCAGGGAAGTGAAGAGCAAACACCCTGGTATAAAACTTAATGTCTTGTATGAAATCAGCCAAGTTCTCATCCAATCGCTGTACACGATAATAGTACTTCTGAATCAGAGATGACCTCGCGCGGGCGGGAATAAAATTTGCAAGCAAGTGTGCATGAAAATCTTCAATAGATGACTGTTCGGCTATGGCTCTTACTATTTTGTCAGAAAGAATACCAATTGCATAAGGATAGATGATTTGCAAAATTTGACATGGAGAAAGAGAAAACACAAGGGCATGATCCTGAAATTCAACCAGAAATCTTAAAAATGAAATTACTTCACTGGTGGTATTCACCGAAAACTTAGAGATACCTCTGAGCAACATTGCCAATGGATGAGGCAAGCTGCTAAACCCGGGTGACATAGTAGGTAAAGGTTTCAATGGCAAGGAAGTTAATTCAGAACGGATGTTACTCAACGATGCACGGCGTTCAGATTCGTTGTCCAATGAGGCAGAGATAGTTTGAGCGGCGATGGTTTTCCTATTAACTTCTCCCTTATGAGGTTCTTCCTCGCTACCTGCATTCACTGTGGTGGGTAGATCGCTTTTGGGAGGAACCTCCCCTGTTAACAATTGAGTAACCTTGCTAGATAATTCAGACATATTTTCAAGCAGCGTACTAGCTTCCTTCTTCTGAACGTCATTCAACTTTAGAGACAACAGATCGTTAACTCTATTGGAAAAATGAAACAGCCTAGCTTGCACACGCTTAATTTGATTAGGAGAAGGATCATTTTCATAAAAAAAAACTAACTACAGAAGCTAGCCCAGTAATATTCTCCGTGATCGTGGAAAGAGAGTCGTCAATTTCTTTCTCTCCCAAATTGGGGATGGAAATGGGCAAATCTAGGGACTCTCTAAGCTTGTTTGTGTCTACTGCAACCGTGCCTCCAGATTGTACATTTCTAATAGTCAATTCATAGATCAACTCCTCCTTGCGCAAATAGTCAAGATGGAGAACATCGCGAGGGCCGGGCATGGTGACAGAACAATTTTGAAAAACTCAAAAGATTCCAGCAACTGGGAAAATAGTTAGAGTTCAGAACAAAACAATGTTTAGCCGTCAAAAGGGGCTAAATTGAGACCCATTCAACCACGCTCTGCTACCACTTGTTACCGAGTTTTTGTGGTAGTTATGCTTGAAAGAAGGTGCGGGGTGGTGAACGGGTCTCAAGCTACTAAAGTAAAATTAATTTAAAATTTAACCAGGTTATATTTTCTTTTCAAAAACAAAGAAATAACAAGCATGGCAGGTACAAAGTAGCAAATCAAAGGGTAGTTACAAAATTTACAGGATTTGGGCTTTGAGCCCTGAAAACACAATGCCTGGGCAATCAGCTCAGTTTTACCTCCAAACACAAGTTTCAACAGAGGGGCAGAAAACCCCATTCATGCCTGGGAGCCCTAGCTCCAAATTACACTGAAAAGCCTCCACGAGGCATACAACACTCAATTTTCAAAAGAGCCACTCGCTCTCAAATTTAAGCCTCTCCCAGGCCACACCAAACTCCACCTTCAAGTTGTCCTCAACGGACGTAAACACAGGGGTAAAATACCCAATCTACTGAGGTCTATTAAATGAAAAAGAAGGTTAATTAAATGACCTCTAAAATAACAATTTGAGAGGAGGCAACTTGCACTCCTAATACACTTTGATAAAGACCTACTTGGCACTAGGCCGTTAATACAAGGGCTAATCCCATACTAAAGAGGTGACTTAAGAAGAGAACAATTGTTTTACGTTAACGAAGAATAGGTTGAGAAAAATAAGTTCACCTCAAAACAATATGAGTGGGAGCTCGAGAGGGTTAGCACTCTCTATCCCAGTATGTAGCTTTAAAAAGAACAGATGAGAAGAGTAATTACATTAGGAAAAGGTTACATGGTAGAACGCTTGGAACCCGCCCCGAGAGTTAAACTGCTGAGCTAGCAAAGAAAGAAGTTATTAATCGGCCATTACCTTGTTGTTGACCGCTGCCGAGGAAAGAGGCGCTTCCCGCCTCCTGCTATGTACTTAATACACTGAAAGGTGGAACAGAAGTCGCGCAGAGACCCAAAAATCAGCAGTTTATATCCCCTCGCGGAAGGTTCTAGGCGTTAGGGGAATGAAAACACCCGCCCACAATTATTTTATTGGCTAGGGTACAGAAACATATCCAAGTTGGGGGAAGATACATCGGATTGGTCGGAAATTACTAAAAGAAATTCGGGATTGGATAAATCTAAAACAAGGGGAAAAAGAGGGATATACAGCCAACTTAAACAATAACTGAAAAAATTTTAGCAAAGATAAACATTTGAAATAAAAATTTCTCCAAAAAAAATAGTTCTTTGACTTCGCACTAGGGTGCACTATTGTTGATCTTCAGTAGTGTCCTCTAGAAGAGAAAGTTCACACTTCTTACTTCAAGCAAAACAAAAACACATCAAAAATGACACAGTTCAAAAACTCAAAATTTTCCACGTGGTGACATCTTCTGAGAAGGTAAAGAATTAATAGCGTAGATAAAGTTCAGACTTCCTCCAGCAGAGGAGTTTCAACAGGCGCACATTTTAAATTAGCGGTGTGAAGGTGTACCGCCCGGTACAATCCCCAAAAGGAACTTTCACCTCATCAACGCAGTAATTAAAACTGAGAGGACTTTTCCTATTTGTGAAACTCACAACCTGACTTTTAGCCCCGTTTATCAACATACCATTGCCTGCTGTCCATCTCACAACATTTTCGAGGTCACGTTGCAGTTGCTCACAATCTTGTAACTTATTTATCACTATAGAGAATAACATCATCCGCAAAAAGCCTTACCTCCGATTCCACTCCTTTACTCATATCATTTATATATATAAGAAAACATAAAGGTCCGATAACACTGCCCTGAGGAACTCCCCTCTCGACTATTACAGGGTCAGACAAAGCTTCACCTACTCTAACTCTCTGAGATCTATTTTCTAGAAATATAGCAACCCATTTAGTCACTCTTTTGTCTAGTCCAATTGCACTCATTTTTGCCAGTAGTCTCCCATGATCCACCCTATCAAATGCTTTAGACATGTCAATCGCGATACAGTCCATTTGACCTCCAGAATCCCAAGATATCTGCTATATCTTGCTGGAATCCTACAAGTTGAGCTTCAGTGGAATAACCTTTCCTAAAACCGAATTGCCTTCTATCGAACCAGTTATTAATTTCACAAACTTGTCTAATATAATCAGAAAGAATGCCTTCCCAAAGCTTACATACAATGCATGTCAAACTTACTGGCCTGTAATTTTCAGCTTTATGTCTATCACCCTTTCCTTTATACACAGGGGCTACTATAGCAACTCTCCATTCATCTGGTATAGCTCCTTCGACCAAACAATAATCAAATAAGTACTTCAGATATGGTACTACATTCCAACCCATTGTCTTTGGTATATCCCCAGAAATCTGATCAATTCCAGCCGCTTTTCTAGTTTTCAACTTTTGTATCTTATTGTAAATGTCATTGTTATCATATGTAAATTTTATTACTTCTTTGGCCTTAGTCTCTTCCTCTATCTCAACATTATACTTGTAACCAACAATCTTTACATACTGCTGACTGAATACTTCTGCCTTTTGAAGATCCTCACATACACACTCCCCTTGTTCATTAATTATTCCTGGAATGTCCTTCTTGGAACCTGTTTCTGCCTTAAAGTACCTATACATACCCTTCCATTTTTCACTAAAATTTGTAAGACTGCCAATTATGCTTGCCATCATGTTATCCTTAGCTGCCTTCTTTGCTAGATTCAATTTTCTAGTAAGTTCCTTCAATTTCTCCTTACTTCCACAGCCATTTCTAACTCTATTTCTTTCCAGTCTGCACCTCCTTCTTAGTCTCTTTATTTCTCTATTATAATAAGGTGGGTCTTTACCATTCCTTACCACCCTTAAAGGTACAAACCTGTTTTCGCATTCCTCAACAATTTCTTTAAACCCATCCCAGAGTCTGTTTACATTTTTATTTACCGTTTTCCACCGATCATAGTTACTTTTTAGAAACTGCCTCATACATGCTTTATCAGCCGTATGGTACTGCCTAACAGTCCTACTTTTAAGACCTTCCTTTCTATCACATTTATTTTTAACTACCACAAAAACAGCTTCATGATCACTAATACCATCTATTACTTCAGTTTCCCTATAGAGCTCATCTGGTTTTATCAGCACCACATCCAGGATATTTTTCCCTCTGGTTGGTTCCATCACTTTCTGAATCAGCTGTCCTTCCCATATTAACTTATTTGCCATTTGTTGGTCATGTTTCCTGTCGGTCGCATTTCCTTCCCAATTTACATCTGGCAGATTCAGATCTCCTGCTACAATCACATTTCTTTCCATGTCGTTTCCCACATAGCTGACTATCCTATCAAATAATTCCGAATCCGCATCAGTGCTACCCTTTCCCGATCTGTACACTCCAAATATATCAAGTTGCCTATTATCTTTAGAAATGAGCCTTACACCTAGAATTTCATGTGTCTCATCTTTAACTTTTTCGTAGCTTACAAATTCTTCTTTCACCAGAATGAAAACTCCCCCTCCCACCTTTCCTATCCTATCTCTACGATACACACTCCAGTGCCGTGAGAAAATTTCTGCATCCATTATATCATTTCTCAGCCATGATTCAACTCCTATTACAATATCTGGTAAATATATATCTATTAAATTAATTCTATTCCTTTCTTTACAATACTTCTACAGTTCAGCACTAACAATTTTATGTCATCCCTACTTGATTTCCAGTTCCCTGTTCCCTTATCACCGCTCCCTAGGCCATCCCGTTTCCCTGAATGTACCTCCCTATTACCCTTCCAAACAAATTTCCTAACTTATACGTACCACTGCGGTTTAAATGAAGGCCATCCGAGCGCAGATCCCTATCTCCTACCCACCCATTAGGATCTAGAAATTTCACTCCCAGTTTTCCACATACCCACTCCATAGTCTCATTTAAATCCCCAATCACCCTCCAGTCAGTATCCCTCCTACACAGTATTCCACTAATAACAATCTCCGCTTTCTTAAACTTCACCCGTGCTGCGTTTACCAGATCCCACACATCTCCAACTATGTTGGTACTTATATCAGCTTGCCTTACGTTGTTGGTACCAACGTGAAACACTACCACCTTCTCCTTCCCCTCCTCCCTCTCTTCTACTTTCCTCAACATCTGCCTCAACCTAATTCCTGGATAACATTCTACCCTGGTTCCCTTTCCTCCACACACTTTCCCCACGTGTCTAACGATGGAATCCCCCATGACCAGAGCCTCAACCCTACCCACCTCATTTGATCCCCTCCCCTCCTGGTCAGCCCTATCTTTCCTGATAGCTGCAGAAGCTACTTCCTCCTCCCTTTTCTCCTTCCCATGACCCTGTTCCACCTGTCTTTTCCTATCCTCTACTCTACATTTCCCTTTCCTACCTTTTCCCTTCCTCCTACTTCCATGCATCTCAGCAACAGTTCCCTGTCCCTCATCTTCCCTCTGTTGTTCTACCTGGAGTGACTCGTACCGATTTCGCACAGACACCTGTCCTGAATTCTGATCCTGAATAGAGCCCTTGGCCTGCAATCTCCTTCCCCTTAGAACATTAGACCACCTGTCTTCTACAACTCCTCCCTTTCCTTCCCCTCCCTCTTGTACACCTACTGTAACCTGTACATTGTTTGAGGGAGTCCTATCTTCCTTCCTGTCTTCTGTGAGAATCCTAATTATCTCCCTCAAACTTTCCAACTCCTCCCTCATACCCCTCAATGCCTCACCACACCCACAATAAGTACACTCGCGCTCCTTAGCCATTCTTTACGGGGGGGAAAATTATAAATTAAAAAAAATAAAGTAACTTATTTGCAAAAAAATAAATGAACGGAGGGATATATTGTCTGGGATAGTACACAACAATAAGGTAATTAATATACAACTACACTACAATACTACTTAGTCGTGCTCTATTATTTTTTTTTTATCCTACAACCCGTAACAGGATAAAAACTGCTGTTAATTACTGAATATCGAAAGTAATACACAAGAACTACACAATTCCAAACTGCAATTAAGCCTATCCTAATTACAACAACAGTATTTTAGTAAGAGTTTCTACGGATACCTCTACTACACCAGTACTACACAAATATTTTACAATAATAAAATAAGCACACTAAATTCTAATAGGATATTACTCGTATACTACTGTACAGTACACTACAGTAATTTCTTTAGGAGTGTATAACCTTGAAGTTTGACCTCTCAAAACAACAAATTGTCAATGTCATCGGTTCTGTTTCAGTTGTAGATACTAGAGAACCACAGACTTCTTCAAGTTATTTATATAATAAATGAGTGTAGAAAACACTACTTAAACAGACGAGTTATTGAACTGAGTTATTTTATAGGCTAAAATATGAATTGGTATGGTATCCTAACAGCCTTCTTTTGTCTTTTCCCACTATTTCTTCTTCTTCCGCTTCTGCATGAATGGGTCACTCAGGACCATGCGGAATCATCATTTTTTGAGCTCTCCTCCTTGCCCAATAGTTCTCCATTTTCATCGATTGTTGTGATTTCTGTTCCTCCGACCTAGCATGTTGTGTTGATTTCTTCTCATCTTCCTCAAATCCCCTTTGTGTGAACAATTTTTCTGATTATATTCCTATCCTGCAGATTTGGTGATCCTTTCTTCAGGTTGATCTTCATTTGTCTCCAACCTGAGAGTTGGGTCTATTATGTAGCCTACTGATGTGTGAGGGTCAGTGGCGTTGATGTCTATTCGTCTGTTGTGAGTTGAGAGACCATGCAGTTCCTCATTGGCTGGATAGCCTTTTAGTCTTAGACGTTCAGCAATCAGGGATCTGATGGTATGATTGCAAATTGCGTAGCAGTCTACCATGTGGACTGGATCCCAGGACATGTGCAAGTGTTTCTATTTCTCTCTGACAGCGTCAACAGAGGCTGTTATTACAGAGCCCTGTGCAGATATACAAAATATGTGCTCCACATCTACACTTTTTGGGAGCCTACAAGACGGTGTTTCTTCCACTGAGAAAGCCCTGCGAATTCGCTATACTCTATTGATATCGCAGAATTGCAACGCCTACAGAGATATTATCGAACCCAGATAGAGAATATGTTTAACAGCACCATAATAATGCACACGTAAGAGGTCTTGTTGATATAGGTACTGGCAGAAATATGAGCTTTAATATTTGGCGTGGAGTGTGACACACGTGTGTAGTCATCGGCATTAAGTGAAAGTGGAGTCATGATGCACGTATTGTCATCGGCTGCAAACATGTTAACTAGTTGTTTGGTTACCATTTCCTTAGCATTCCTTCAGTAGTCAACAATAGCATTTGGTCATCCTTCCAAGTCTTACCAACACACACTGTCTTTTAACTTGAGGTGCTCACCAGATGTGATGTTTTAACATAATTAAGCTACCAGCTCCTTTTTTCTACCTTTTCTTCGAATATGTTGTGATGGGAATGACATTTGTAAAATCAATATCCAGCATCTGTTAACATCATTATACAGTGAGCTTCTCTCATCAGTTGGCTGGCAGGCGCTCCCAGCTTATCTGCCTCCCGGTCCCTCATTACTTCCCTTTACATAGAGCAGCGACAGCACGGGAATGCCCGCACTTCGCAGTTCACGCCCGTGCTTAGAACTTTTATAAGTGTTGATCAGTCTCTCCCGACTGTTCTCAAGTTGTGAAGTGTTACTTCATGGTATAATTTTCATAATGCCTCCACATGTGAGCAAGGTAGAGGAAAGGGTATTTATTTTCGATAATTATGTGAAAACAGAGCCTTGCAGGGAAGTCGTTAGGCGATTTGTAACACAATTGCTAGAGAGACCTTGCGGAAACTCTGTAAACAAATTGAGAGGAACTGGTTCTTTACTTGATAAGAAGTGAACTGTTAAAAAAATGTGTACTTAACAAGGAAATGAAATTGCAGATTAGAACATACGTCTACAAAATCCCTAAGATGACTTGGACAAGAAACCAAGCTATTGAAGGGCTCAGCATGGCGGACTACGAAAAATGTGTGGATGCAGGAGGAGAACATTTCTAACATCTCCTGTCATAAAGTATGAGCTTATTTTCGTATTTCTTAATAACTAATTTTCTTAATTCTTATTTTCTTACTTTTAATTATCTCATGTCATGCACAGATAAAGTGAGGGAAGTGCAGTCCTTGTTGCTGTGCTGCGGAGCAGGGAGTGGTCAGTCAACCGGAGCCAGATAAGCTGGGCGCGCTTGACGGCCAACCGATGAGAGAAACTCACTGTAGGTTGTTGATTATGTTGAACATGTCTCAGGTTCATAATTCTGTTTATTCATCATAATAGCAACAGCACTTGTTTATGTTAAGGTGGTGGCAACTTTGACACAGATGCATTTTATGCAAGTGTCATCACACAAAATTATGAATGCTCTATGATAAGAAGTATGTAAATGTCCACCAGCCAGTTTAGCATTATTCAACAATTCAACAGTCTTTCTAAAAAATGAAGATGGCTTTTATTAACTATGATGTCACTGATCATGGTGGTTGGAGGACCTGGGCTGCCCTTCTTTGTGATCAGTACACAGCTCTCCTTGAACTGTTCAAACCATTGAAATGCAGTTCATTAAGAGACTATGAAATTATTTTCACAATTTTTAAAATTATGGTATATAATTCATTTGGAATCATTCCTGTCCTGAATTTTAAAAAAAATCTCTAGTGGTTTTCAATTTTGGCTCAGCTAAATGGCCTTTTAAACAGTCCCATAGCAGAAAAGTGAAAGAGCCCTTTGAGGACAAAATTCTGTAACATACTTTGTAGACTGTTAGTACTTTTTAAGGGTTAGAAATTTCATTTTGACTGTTAGTCCGGTAATTATTAGAATTTAAAACTCCTGTCAGATTACAGGGATTTTACACATGAACGAAAATGTAAGTTCCAGCCAAATTTGGTTTATCAGTGCTCATGTTTGGGACCATGAAGATTTTTCTTTGACTTTATGTGTTTACGTATGATTTCTTTAATTATGTAATTAATTTGGAATTATTCCTGTTTTAAATACTTGTTCTCTTTTATTTCTAGGCACGATCCAGGAGAGTGTGTTGTCACAGAGAGTACATGTTCACAGGCAAGAAGATAAACTTTACAGAGGACAGAGCTGTTCTTCATACAGCTCTACGTAACCGCAGCAACACTCCTGTAATGGTTGATGGAGTCGACATAATGCCTGACGTTAACGAAGCTCTGAAACACATGAAGGAATTCACTGAACAGGTATTGTCATATACAGTAATTGAAACTGAATATTAATGCTATTTTGACATTTAGGGGAATGTTGTAGTAAATAACATGAAAATTAAAATCCACAGACAATCTAATTTGATCTACAAACATTGTCAACTTGGTTCATTTTTTCAGTCAGACAGTTGTTCATTTTAGAGTTAGCAGGAAATCATGAACCTAAGCTGGGGGGATACCCCTATTGTTTCTGTGGCAGCCAGGGCAAGCACAGTCTTGAAGATCTTCTTTCTTCCATTTCACTCGCTTTTGGGCTACTTTCTTTAGTTGTTCTATCGTTGACCTCACTTTATTGACCTCTCCTTCTACTTGGCTGATCCACATTTTCTGTGGGGCACTGAGTGCAATTTTCCAACCAGGAGGATAACAGTAATCTGAAGTTGAGTTTCCTCCATATTGCAGATGTGTCCAAACCAGTGGATTCGTGGCTCCCTAATTTTAGCTTCGTTGACTGGCTGGCTATAACATGTCATCCTAAACGATGAGTTCTGTCACTGATCTAAAAGTAAGTTACCAAGAATTAATTGTATGTAAACACAACATTTGAAATACCTCACCGAGCTCGATAGCTGCAGTCACTTAAGTGCGGCCAATATCCAGTATTCGGGAGATAGTGGGTTCGAACCCCACTGTCGGCAGCCCTGAAGATGGTTTTCCGTAGTTTCCCATTTTCACACCAGGCAAATGCTGGGGCTGTACCTTAATTAAGACCACGGCCGCTTCATTCCCACTCCTAGCCCATCCCTGTCCCATCGTCGCCATAAGACCTATCTGTGTCGGCACGACGTAAAGCAACTTGTAAAAAAAATGAAATACCTCAAACTTATGCTGGTCTGCTGCTAACAAAATCCAGAACCATACAGAAATACTTGAATAAATGCACCATTATAAACCCTCATTTTTGTCTTTGGGCTGATGGTTTCTTCTTTTGCATTAGCATTACTTTAGTCAGGTAAATGTTGCCTGGGCGCTGCCAGTCTGGCCAGCGAAATCACTTGAGGCTGACATCAGGGAATGCAGTTATTTGAAGCCATGTACTAGTTCAACAGGTTCACCGTTTAGTCAGTTGTACTTGACTCCCATCTGTACAAATGCACTTAGCCTTTCTTTAGGCGCGCGGCTGTGAGCTTGCATCCGGGAGATAGTAGGTTCGAATCCCACTATCGGCAGCCCTGAAGATGGTTTTCCGTGGTTTCCCATTTTCACACCAGGCAAATGCTGGGGCTGTACCTTAATTAAGGCCACAGCCGCTTCCTTCCAACTCCTAGGCCTTTCCTATCCCATCGTCACCATAAGACCTATCTGTGTCGGTGCGACGTAAAGCCCTTGGCAAAATATGTTTTTAGGTCCAGTTGTCATGGTCTGTTGCTAATATTCTCCAGCAGTGTCTGAATGGATGCCTCTGATTCTTTCATTGCAACTATATCATCAGCATCTTTGAACGATGGCCCATTTGCACCACATGCTTCCCCCGTTCTATCTCATAATCCATTCTATCATAGTGTTGAAGAGCATGGGACTAACAATATGAACACAACCTTATTGCTCTCATGTATGGATTCAAGAAAGCTCTATGGTGCTTCTGGTGGCTTTGATTCTGGAAACAGTATCATCATATTAGGCACAGATGATATATACAATCTTATTTGGTGCATACTGGGTGATGAAAGAAACCACTTCATCGTGTGTACTGACTTGTTAAGTTCTCTGCAGTCTGTTGACACGTTCCTGCAACAACTGCTGGTGCTGCAAATTCATGATCTTCTATCCAGAATTACTTTTGCGTGGCTTCCAAGTCACGTTGGGATTGCGCGAAATGAACTTGTGGATGAATCTGCAAAGAAAGCTGTACTTTTACCTCCTAGACCTGTGAGTGTACCAAATAGGGAGATTTATTCTCAACTATGTTGAACAGTTTTGGCATCCTAAGATTTGGAGTGGTTAGCTATTCAAACTCCGAACAGGCTGAGAGCAATTATTGTAAGAAGACTACCATTAATAGCAGTCCTCTTTCTGGCCTTCACAGAGAGAGGCCATAATTTTGTCTAGGCTGAGAATAGGTCGTGGAAGATCTACGTACTCTTACCTCGTAAAGAGTGAAGACCTCCAATGTGTTCTTGTGGTGCCGAGCCAAAGTTGTGAAATATCAATCTGTACTGGCTTCAGTGCCTGTTCTGTGCTTCAGTTGTGATTAGCATCGTGAGTAGTAAATATGGGTGAGGAAGAGGAAATGCATTGCGATTACCAAAAAATGATGTTTTTGAATGTGACCTTTGCCCCTTTCTTTGTATAATCTTTTCAGTCTAGGTGCATTTCTTTTGTGTTTGTATTGTTTTATATTGCCATATATATATATATATATTGCAGTATAACTCATCTTCATATTTACAGACTCTCATTTAAGCGTTATTCACACGCATGCATTTTAAAAATTTTTTTCTTTTCTGTCTTCTGGAAACAAAGTTTTACTGTATCTTCCGAATGCAAGCTGATGGCTGTGTGACTCAAACTACTCAGCCACATGCTTGGTGCAAGAGGAGACAAGTGTGTAGGTATTTATATAAAATACCAAACAAAGAAGATAAATAATGCACAAAGAATAAAAGGAATATAAAAAATGATCAGAAACATGAACAATAATATCCAGATATTACAAGCTGTGTGTTATGAGTGGAAAGAAGATTTAAAAAAAAAATTCATTATTTAAAACTAATGAGGGAACTTTATCAGTCTTCTGCATTATAACTGATGGTAAGGAACAAACAAGTGTGTCATATATCCTCTTCTTTATATTTCTTATCTCTACCCTTTTCCTGTTCTTATCCTACACTACCCACATCAAGACTGAAGAGAGTCTATCTGTTTGAGGTGGCAGCGTAGACCTGATTAAGCCAGAAAGGTATTATAAATGAGCAAACTCTTAGAGAAATAAGTGTGGAGAAGGACTAGTTTATTTTTCTGCCATGGTCACACAGACTGCACTTCTACAGTTAAGGGTTAATGTTTTGCATATCTGTAATGCCCCCATTTGATAATTTGATTTACCTCTGCAGTTCCTACCAAGGTCTGTTGCCAAGATGCTATCACAGTGCCGCATTGCAGAAGCACTCTCTAATGATATGATGTATTCTGTGGCAAGCATGCATGCCAGCCTGACTTCTACTACAGATACACAACAACTCAACAAGCTGGCATTAGGGCTGAGAGAGAAATTTTTCAAGTGCGGTGAAAGGAAGGAAGTGCTGGGAAGAGGTGGTGGGGGCAGCGGCAAATGTGCTGAATTGTAACACCCATTAGTTCCTGTGCAGGTACTTGTTCTTCCAGGAGCACCCTATCAATCAATCTATTACCGGGCGAGTTGGCTGAGCGGTTACGGGCACGCAACTGTGAACTTACATCTGGGAGATAGTCAGTTCGAACCCCACTGTTGGCAGCCCTGAAAATGGTTTTCCATGGTTTTCCATTTTCACTCCAGGCAAATGCTGGAGCTGTACCGTAATTAAAGGCCATGGCAGCTTCCTTCCCACTCCTAGGCCTTTCCTGTCCCATCATCGCCATTAGACCTATCTGTGTCAGCGCGACGTAAGCAAAATTGTATCTGTCTGTGTCTGTCTGTCTGTCATCATTGAGACTGATATGCGAGTTGTTCTCACTGATAAGATGCTCTTGTTAAGAATGTTTGCACTGTGATTTCTTGTGCTGAGTTATTAATTTTGTAAGTGCTCACATCTTCTTCTTTTAATTTTAGGTGGTGTCCGGTGAGTGGAAAGGCTATACTGGTAAAGAAATTACAGATGTTGTTAACATTGGAATCGGAGGTTCTGACCTTGTAAGTATTCCTATAAATCACATTATTATCTTCTTTAACTCGTAGTTTGACTAATATTCTAATAATAACCAGTCAACAAGGAAATGAATGAACGAGAAGGATAATCATAAACTTTTAAGAAATTCTTATAAAATATTTTACAATTCCTCAAAATAGAAGTTTGCAAGTACTGGTTGAGGATGATTTCAAATCTCTGCAAGTTTAAACCTTCAAACTGAGAAGTGCTGCTAGAAAAAAAAATATTTTTGGTTTTGTTTTGTAGATGCTAAGGAAATGTATAAGAGTTCCAAGGAGAAATATATCATCTACCAATGAATTATGTTCCAAAGCCTATTAAATATGTTGTTTGCTCTGACGTAAAGGAGTGATACTGTGCTATTTTCATTTCATAGACGAGGTTCTCCGCAGATGCAACTAAGGAAACACACTGGTTTATAATGGAGCATTATAGATATCCTTAGGGATTAGTAACATAGAGTAGGCTCAGTATGCAGAATGGAATTGGATATGTTAGGAATGAGTGATCCAGTAAAGGAGGAAAGAATGAGGGTGAAAGGTACATTGAAAAGTTGAGCTCTTCATCTGGAAAGCAATGTAGCTTGTGTCAGGCATGTAAATGTCCATTGGATGAGGGTGTTAAGCCTTGAGCAGAGCCCTTCATGCTATTCAGCAGGCGTAGGCTGTGTGCCGACACTGGTTTTCACCCAGTCCCTTCATACTATAACATACCACGTCATTAATTTCATCCCATTAACTCCTCTGATGAGGTTGATGTCAGGAAGGCCATCTGTTCACAAAAATTCACTGTGAAGATTCTTACTTCATATCTGATACCATAGAGAAATGGGACAATGGGTTGGAAATCATCATAATGAAAGATTTGAATTACTGTGAAATGTTTGTAGTAAATAGGATTGAATATTTTTGAGTTTACTTTTTATGTCGGCCTGACTGATTTTTCCCTTTTTAAATACTATTAAAATGTGCCTATTTCAGGTTCTTAATTCATCACTTGAAGTTAATTGTTGCAGGGTCCACTAATGGTAACTGAAGCACTTAAACCATATGCCACACGGCTCAAGGTACACTTTGTGTCTAATATTGATGGAACTCATTTGGCTGAGACATTGAAGAAGGTGGACCCAGAAACAGTTCTCTTCATTATTGCTTCAAAGACCTTTACTACACAAGAAACAATAACTAATGCTTCGTCAGCTAAAAAGTGGTTCTTGGATACAGCATGTGATGTAAGTATCTTGTCGAAAAATAGACATGGAATGTGCACATCAGCTTTTGATTGTTTCAAGCCTCACCAATACATTGCCTTTTCTTCTGATCACATATGTGGATGCTTCGCTTCCTCTTTAGTGAATTATACAAATTGTTGGTGTTATACAAACTGTTGGGGTTATGGGTGAAAATACATTTTTTTAAAGTAATAGAGAATAATATGATACATATATATTTGCACTTATACCTTGAATAAATTTTTTATGCTGTTTTTGAATTCTTCTTGTTCTTCTTGGTTATGTGTTCTTTCTTAATTTATAGCCTGAACATGTGGCCAAACATTTTGTGGCTCTTTCAACCAATATGAACAAAGTTAAGGAATTTGGGATTGATGAGCGCAACATGTTTGTGTTTTGGGACTGGGTCGGAGGGCGTTATTCCTTGTGGTCATCTATTGGACTTTCCATCTCTCTTTACATTGGGTTTGAGAACTTTGAACAGCTTCTGAGCGGAGGCCACTTCATGGATAATCACTTCAGAAATGCACCATTGGAGAGAAATGTAAGTAAATATTTGTTGTTTGTATATATGTAAATAAAGCTGCATGTAAGAGAAATAGAGAGAGAATGAACTATTGATCCAAGGGTGTGTAAGTTCACAACATATACATGATAGTTTAGAACACCAGTACCCTGTTTTATGTTTGTAATATGCTTCTCTGAGTCAGTCTTCTACTACAGTGTGTCCCGTTCCCAGCAGGACCGGCAGTTGACATGCACGCTCCAAGCAGTGTATTCATAACCTTGTGCTGTATAGCCACGAGGTGGTCAGTTACTCGAGTTTGTGCATCCCGCTCCTAATGGGGCCGGCAGTCGCCATGCACATACACGCTCCGAGCGGTGTATTCATAACCTCATGCTGACTCATTGCATAGCCACGAGGCAGTCAGTTACTAGAGTTTGTCTGTCCTGCTCCCAGCAGGGCTGGCAGTCGACATGCACATGCACGCTCCAAGCAGTGTATTCATAACTTCATTCTGACTCACTGCATAGCCACGAGGCGGTGAATTACTCGAGTTTGTGTGTCCCGCTCCTAGTCGACGTGCACGCTCTGAGGTTATGAATGTACTGCTCAGAGCGTGCATGTGCATGGCAACTGCCAGCCCCACTGGGAGCGGGACACACAAACTCCAGTAACTGACTGCTGACTCATTGCACAGCTATGAGGCGGTCAGTTTCTCGAGTTGGTGTGTCGTGGGAAGCCGTGAAGTTATACGTTTGTTGGAAGAGCACATGTGGCTGGTTTACAGTAGAAGTAATTAGGTTAATTACATTATTACACTGTTGAACAGATATTAGACCCCATATTTTTCAACGATACCATAAATTCCGAGAGATACCATACAAATATTCTTGCACCATCTTTTTCAAATGTTGACAGATAATAAGATAAGATATGGCTATTTCCAACAGGATTCTGCCACAGCTCATACTGCACATGATTCTTTGCAAGACATAGAGGCGGTTTTTGATGATAGGATAATATCGAAAGGGTTATGGCCATCCTCCGCTCCCCTGATCTTACTGTGTGCGACTTTTATTTGTGCGGAACCATAAGAAATAAAGTTTACAGAAATAATCCTCACACCATAGATGAACTTAAAAACAATATAACAACAGTAATTAGGACAGTTACACAACAGGAACTTATGCGTGGAATGGCAGTGTGAATGAAGATGCCAGGAAGGTTTGAATGCTGATGGACATCACTTTCAATACCGCCTGGAAAAGAGGTTACTACTCATGATAAAGGCTATTGAGTGCATAAAAAAAGAAGCAATAAATGTAATAATATCAGTAATAGAATATGCAGGAGGTTATGAATATCCCGCTCGGAACATGCAAGTTGTCTCCTGGCCCCGCTGGGAGTGGGACACGCTTTATTTTTATTTTCTGGTTTGATGTATTACCTCTCTGTCTTTACTTGATCATTTTGTACAGGACTAATAGTTGTACCATTTTTTAGAAATGAATAGTTAAGTCCTAGTTTTAAGTTTATTCAGTAAACAAATTTGATGATGTATGGTTGTTTGAGTTACCCAAAAAACAATGGGTGAAGGTGGTCATGTGTTATATCTTATGGAGAGTTTAATTTGTCCTGCAGGTTAATTTGTACTGCTCTGTTTGAGATTTGTAATGTGTGAGGAATTCGGTGAGTTTTATTTGTCCTGGCGGACCCCTCCGCACCAACCCCGATCTGCCCGCTTACTGCTGTTAGTGGTTCACCATCAAGTTATGCACTATTGATAAGGCATAAAATCATTATCGCCATTGGAAATTAAGTTTCTTAATTATCATAATTTGTCATGACGTGACAGACAACTTCATTGAAGAATATCTTTCAGTTCCAAGACATTGAAGAATATCTTTCAGTCCCAAGCAGTGTGAAAAAGAGCATGTTAAAGAGGAATGTACCATCCCCTGTCAACGACATTACTTCATAATCAGCTGCCTGCTCGCCGATAAAAGTTCTCCATTGAAATAGTCAGTTTGTGGGCTTCCAATCTATGCATCTTGTGTGCTGCTGATGAAGATTCCAAGCTCCAAACTGTATGCTAGCTCTTGGATGTTGTGAAAGGTAAATTAAAATATGTTAACCAAGGCTGATCCAGCAAGCTGCTGCTCAAATTTTGGGTAAGTAAATGTCTCCCTATGACGAAAGTAAATCCAAAATTTTTGTCAGATTTTCAGTCTTTGTCTCAAGGCTATTCTATTAGTTACAAATCCAAAAGTAGGTTATAAAACATAAAACAGTCAATCAGGGACGTGGTGCATACTACGTTGACTACTGAAACTCCAGAGAGACAGTGGCTTCATTGGCTAGGGGCAAAGCACCACCAAAAATGTTGGCATGAAGAGCCATGCAGCATGGGTACCAGTATTGTAGACCACTTACCTTAGGTGTCCTGCTGGTTGATGCTACACACTTTGATTTTTTTCCCCAAACCTCATAGCACCCTTCCTCTAATGAGCATTTTTTTCTACCCTTGTACATTGTCTAATCTATAGAAGCTATCCACATACGAAACTTCAGGTGTCAGTTTGTCGAGAAATTTTCGAACAGACACACTTCTGTCCAAATTTCTCTTTTATAGACAGATAACTTTTACACATTGTCAACATTGCTATGTTTTTATTTTGCCCTGTACATCCATCTGCTACAAGGCATACAGTGTCTGTGCCAAGTAAAACACTATTTTGCAGTTCATTGTAAACTGTGGACACTATCTGATTGGAAGCCTTACGTCCCTGACTTTCACATCATGTGTATATTGACACAGTTTCCTTGGAAGTTTTAGAATGTGATGATACTTTCACTATAGTAAAATTGTAGCAGTAGAACTGCCTGCCATAATAGGCACTTTGATCACATAGTTTGGGCTGGACCAGGTTCTTCTGGCAGTAAAATGCAATTGTCAACAGTCCTTTCTTTTCCTTCCTTAAGATATTATAAAATTCTCTGTATCTCAGTTTATGTACTCTTTTCTTGATCATTAACTCGTTTCTCTTATTTTTACCAGTCCCTCATTTCAAATTTTGAGCTAACTGCAGACATTTTGAACAAACATCAGTCTATGGAGCTTTAAAACTGATGTTGAACTGAGTGTTGAATATATGACAAAAGTAGGAATATTTCACCTTTAGATCACCAGGTACCTCCTCATTCTACATCCTCCACATTTTTTTAATGTTCAAACTACAATCAAGGTACACGCTCTGATTTTGCTCGGCAATAATGGGATTCAACACCTTGAAATCTACATATAAACTTTGCTACTGATGAAGATTTCCATTCATAAGCCTTGGATTTCCTGTCACCGCATCTAGTCTCTACAGGAACATGAAGTCCATCCCTTTTAAACCTTTGGAAGACTCCCAGTACCCTGTGTATTGTTGTTCCTAATGCTGAGAGGAAAGTCTGGACACACTGGAAGTCGAATCGAAACTTGATTGACAATATTGTATTCTATAGTTATTCCTTTTTCTGAATGAATATTACTTCTGCTCCGCCGTCGTGTGGGTATTATTATTATTATTATTATTATTATTATTATTATTGTATGGTAATGTACACAAAACAGTACAAAGATTAAATATACATGAAGAGTAAGCACAAACTATTATATACATAATTACAAGATATACACATTATAACATTGAAAACAATCATGCAAGCAAAACGGTTCAAAGAGTTAGATCTAAATTCTCTAGCCATTGTATTGTCCCGTTTTCCGGGGTCGCTCAGTCAGCGGAGCGAGAGTCCCAATGGGTGGAACGTTCTCAGGGCCGTCTTTACTCTTTCAGGACAGACCTTATGAAATTTATATTTGCAGGGCTATAGGTGATTGGATAGGTGACACAGCATAATGAAAATCAGGACAAAATAACAGTAACATTTATTAATAAAACATTAGTCTGGACATTAAAAAAAAAACCTATTCACTTATATACAACTTCAACATAATATGACGGCTTTTGATCTGTTAATGTGAGCTTATACGCTGCATGCATATGGGTTCCATTCATTACAATCATCATCGCATAAACTTCTTGTCTGAGACCGTGCTTCTGGTCTGAACTGCTGATTCATGAACTGTAACATTGAACAGACCACAATGTTAGCAAAACGTCGTTATAACCAATATTGCTACATTTGATAATTTAATAAAGCTATATTTTCCTTAAAGAATAAATATCTTTACCAATACTTTCAATTTCCTTTTCAAACTCTTGTCTAATTCCTATAAATTAATTCCCAAATTCTTCACAAACTCTTTAGAAAATTCTTCAATTAATTCTCTGGAAATTCCTTTAAGAAACACTATGGAAATTCCTGGAAAAATTCTTTTACAAATTCCTGACAAAATTTCTTTAGAAAATCCTTTTACAAAACTTGGAAAATTCTTTGGCAAGTTTCCCCTCCTCAGATTACGTCCGACTGTATTCCTATATTTAAATTTTTAAACAATCATCCACCTTCTAAGTTACATATAGCTGGATAGTAGAGTATCATATAAATAAATGCGCAACAAACAGAATCAAAAAATCCACATGACAAGAATCCATGAAAAATCACAAACAAATAATATTCACGGTTTGAAATACACTGATAAACTGTCACACAATTTCACAATCTACCCCAATTAATATCAGCAAATTTTATCACAGCATCAAGATCATTATTATTATATTATTTATCTCCCTTCTGGATTAAGTTAAAGACCCTTGCATCATATTCACAGATCATAGCAATGAATAACACCGTGACATGCCATAAATGACAAAAATTGGATGAATAAAATCATCACTACCATCAGTTACGGATTCTTCGAAGAATGCACTCATCTAGCCTCATGGAAAAATTACTGTCTCTCCTTTACATAATACAAGTTGTTGAGCCATATTTTATTATTATTCCCTGAATGACTAATCATTACTATAATCACAAATACCTTAATGACTAACATGTACCCTAGTGGTCATCATGTTGTCAGATATTCATAAAAAAGAATCATCACACAATTGACACTCATATTTATCTCTCAACAACAACTTTAAATTATTCTGACTCATTATTATTTCTGTGATTATTATACCTAAGTGCATCATCTCGATGAACTGTCAACTGATCACAGCTATCACCTTCCCTTCTAAGGTCAGAATTATTTCACAAGTCAATGCTTCGGTTAAATCACTGCTTTAACACTGACTGATAAGTTATTATTATTATCATGATTTTTAATGAAATCTTTCATCATCATCATCATCATCATCATCATCATAGCCTTCACTTCCCTGTAATCCATTTTGAAGACCTTAATTACACTCATACCCTTGTAAAATTCACCAACAAATGGGGATTAATCAACGAATCAGCACAGCAACATCTCAAGAAAATCAATAAAATGAGATCAAAGAATCAATAAACCAATGTCTACTCTACCATCACCACTATCGAAATTCCACTATTCTAACTAAATTCAACGTTTCTTTATATAAGAATACAATCCAATGAGCAATCTACAGAAAGAAAGGAAATTGTTACAAAGGTACTTATTGTTCCGATGTATCTCTCCGGCGTCTTGCATACAGGTGTAGATGTAGGTTCCTCCTCCGGATTATGGCGGATTATAGATGAACAAGTTTATCGTGCTGGCTCACACACGTCGGTTTAACACCTCATAATTCCTGTGCAGTCAGATAGTGTAGAATCACTCCAGCGATGTCTTGGAGTTCCCCCAGGATTTCCGTCTTGGTCAGTCCATGATGACAACTGGCCCTCGTAGATTTTGCTGAAACTAAAATTTGATTTTTGAACTGGATCCTCACTTGTTGTATTCCAATAATTTGCCTTACAATTAACTGGCGCAGTGATGTACAATGTGGTTCGAACACTTATTAAAGCTTCAAATCTAGACCCTATTATCAGTTTAAAGCACTTCATTGAGTCGTCATAATGTCGAATACTCCACTATAATACTTTTGAAACGATGTTCCTCGGCCAGGTTTACTCTCGAAGCTTCCAGTTCGATGATTAATTTGCCTCGTGGTGCCTACCAGAACATTCCATAAGTTACTGCAGTAAAATTCTGGCGTAACGTCTTGCTGTGACTCTCCGTGGTTCGTAATGTTTCACCCAGTCAAATTTACTACGACAAGATATCGTACTTGGCTGACCCGTTTATACGAAAATTCATACTAGCATACTCGAATACTATAACGCCATGCAGTACTGTCTCCTAGTTAACAAAATTCTCCGATACCATCAGCAGTGACTATCGTATTCCTCCGTCGCTCAGTTTCACACTAAAAACATTCTGTTACTCTTCCTTCCAAAAAATTTCTGTCTGTAGAGCGGCTCCATTCGTTTTCATTCGTCGACAGCTATTCTGCGACGTGATTCATTGTTCCATATTTGGTGTAGATCTTTCTGGAATCCTCCTCCCCTTTCGTCATCTGGCGCTCGCTGTATGACGTAAGGCGAGTGACGTATCGATGTCCTTGACCACCTGACACAGTTTAGCTTGCCTGCAACGGAACGGCCTGGTAACCAGTTGATGTTTGTTTGTGCTTATACCCGTGTTACATTATGAGAATTGATCCAACCTCTCAAAATCCAATAAAATACTCTTTGGACGGGTACAGTATGGCCTCCGCAGAAGCCACCACAAAGTCCTGGCTGGGTCCAATGCATTCAGTGACAATATGGTCGATAGTCTGCTTAACTGCACCACAGTCACAAGCTGGAGATCTCATACCCCATTTAAACATCATTGATCCACATCTCCCGTGGTTAGTACGGACTCTGTTGAGGGCTAACCATGTCTTGCGGGGCAAATCAAAGCCAGCTGGAAGATTCTTATAATTGAACAATGTCCACTCTTGTTGCCAATCAGTTTTTGGATTGAAATCCCTCCTAACAAGTTCCTGTGCTGTTTGAATAGGAGGAGATCTTGATTTGAGGTGGCTGAATTTGACATTAACATCTTCATGGATGGGGAAATCAGGATTGGTTAATATCTTGTTGTATTCTCTAACCAAGTTATTCATTCTTCTAATTCTAGGAGGTTCTATGTGGCTGAACACTGGCAACCAGAAAAGAGGAGTAGATTTTACTGTGCCACTTATGACACGCATTGTTTCATCCAGGACCGTGTCCACCTTTTTAGCATGAGAGCTGTTGATCCAAACTGAAGAACAGTACTCAGCTGTGGAAAGCACCAGTGCCATAGCTGAAGTATACAAAGTAGATGCAGAAGCTCCCCATGTGGAGTCGGCAAGTTTGTGGATGATGTTGTTGCGTGACTTTAATTTGGCTGTTAGGTTGGTTAGATATTTCCTGTATGATAGCGTTCGGGCGAGAGCAACTCCCAGATATTTGGGGTTGGCATTGTGAGGGAGAAGACTTCCATTATGTGACAATTTAAAGGTGATATTCGCTTGCCGGTTATTTAAATGGAAGAAGCAGGTTTCCATTTTACTAGGGCTTGGTTTCAAGCACCACGTTTTGAAGTATGTACACAGAGCATCCAGGTCTGCATTTAAAGTTCTCCCTATCACATTAGCATCCACATGCTGACTAATTATTGCCAGATCGTCGGAATAAGCAAATTAACGAGAGCTCGTAACAGGTATGTCTGCAATATACAGGTTAAACAGTAATGGAGAGAGAACAGATCCTTGAGGCAGACCATTGTTAAGTACCTTTATTTTTCTGTGATTTATATGCATGACTACCTGGATAATTCTGTTTGAAAGCATATTGTTAATCAGATGCAACATTTGACTACACTTTGTCAGTTTAAAGAACTTATACACAGTACTTTCTCTCCACACTGTATCGTATGCAGCTGTTAGATCAATAAACACTGCTCCACTCTTTAATTGCTTTCCAAAACCTGTCTCAAAATGTGTTGTCAGAGCAAGCACCTGATCTTCACAATTATATTGAGGTCTAAAACCAGCCTGTTCGATTGGAATGATTTTAAAAATTAGAGGACTTATTCTATTGTAGATAAGCCGTTCCAAGAGCTTAAAGCAGATACTCATTAAGGCAGTTGGTCTATAGCTTTCAACATAATCCGTAGGTTTACCAGGTTTTGAGATATCTTAGTTCGTTTAAACTCTTAAGGGAGTTGACTTGTTCGGAGTATGTTTGAAAAAACTGCACTAGCCAGTTCCTTACATTTTTTCGACAGTACTTCAAACATTCTGGGTGTATACCATCAAAACCCAGGGATTTTCCATTTTTCAATTCAATTAGGGCAAGCAGAAGCTCATGCTCAGTAAAAGGAGCAGAAATGTTGGAAGAAGTAGTGGTTTTTTGTAAACCTTTTGTGTAATTTGTCTGGCTTGGATTTGGGAAAAACTGGCAATGCGACTGCCAATATGATTAGGTGAAGCCTCTGGTTTCAGCTGGGGACTGTGAGGTATTCTTCCTAGCTTCTTTAGAAGGCTCCAAGCTTTTCTACTTGAGTGTCTGAAGTCCAGTTTATCCATGGTTTCCTTCCATCTGCTTCGTCTAGCTTCATCTAGTTTATGAAGGAGCTCGTCAGCCACATCTTTTTCACCACTCCTCTGGAAATCCTCATAAAGTACTTCACAAGCCTCATCCTATCCTGGAATAAAGTCTTTTCTCACTCCACGGGGAATATGTCTTTTAGCACATGTTAGAATAGCTTTCACAAACCTAGAGTAGTTACTAACCTCAGGAGGAATCCATTGTATGGTACTGTCAAGATCAGCTGAATAGCTTTCCCAACTAGCTTTACTGAAGTTCCAACGAGGGAGTGGAGAGGATCTCATAATAGGAATCTGCATTCCGATTTCCAGAAGTACAGGTTGATGTTGACTATGTGGAAAGTTCATAAGAACTTTATGAAACACAGGTAAGCTGGATCTCTGATGATCACATGAAGCAAAGCACAAGTCAGGATTGGTTTCTGAGTCCCATCTTCCTGACTTGAATGTACGCTTGTCTTTTGGATTGAAAATCAGTTGCATGTTAACAAAGCTATGCCCACTCTATAAGTTTTTCTCCACACTGATCACTATATCTATAACCCCACAGAGTATGATGACTATTGAAATCACCCACATAGGTCGATGGGTGAGAGATTGTTTGAAGAACACTGTTAGGCCAGTGAATTTATAAATATTTATGATTGATACATCATTAACTCTTGTAGTGATGTTGAAAATGCATCAGAATTAGCTGAGACTAAATAAGAGCATGCGATGGAATTTCGAACAAAGGTTGCAGTTCCATAAGACTGATGATAAGTAGCTCCCAGTAACTTGTATCCAGGAATGTTTCCTCTTGAACGAAGCTGAGATTGATCAGAGGTATGAGTTTCCTGAATGCATATTACATCATCATTATTTTCCAATGCCAGTTTGGAAAGGTAGTCACTTTTAGATCTACTGATTCCTTTGATGTTGATTTGAAGGACTCTGAGAACAGTTCCCAAGGGCTTTGCAGATTGGCTCTCAAAAGAGCTAGTATCATTCGTTTCATGTACCATTAGCCAGGAGATCACAAGTGATAATCTGGCAACCAAAAGCTGACATTCAGTTCAGTACTAGCAACACAGTTACCTGTACCTATCCAGGAGCACCACGGGGAGGAGTCAGGGAACTTGAACAGTACCTCAACATAAAAGCATCCATGGGTGATTTAGTACAGCATGCATAAAATGCATGGTGAAAATTTTTAATGTCATTCATTTTCAGTAATTTGCACCTTTTCTTCCCTCTATGATTGCAGGTGGTATAATCAGGTAAACACTTTGCTGAACATCTGAAAAGAGGAAGGAGTATGCTATTTAGAGGAAGGTTATGCGAGAATTATAAGCTGTTAAAAATTAAATAATTGAAAGAGGTTCAACCTATTCAATACATAGGAAAGAAATGTAGTGATTACATTTTTATTTAATAGTAAATATAAATGGGACCGGTTTCGACCCTAGTCCAGGTCATCGTCAGCCGTAAAAACATGTAAAACAATGCATATGAAAAAGAAAAAGATTAATTAAACTCTGGATTGGTATAAGATGAAACAGTACGTAATATTAAGAATGGTAGTATGGCACACGCAATGATAGGCGAAGTCTCACAATGTTTATGAATATTGGAGAACAGTCAAAAGGGTCAGTTTCCACACTCTGTCAGGCACAAAGTCACAACACTATCAAATAATATATGAAGATCATAAATAACTTGAAGTCGCAGACGAATAGATTTGTAGAAGCAAACCGCCAGCTCCCGGTGATCAGCGCGGCACATTCAAAGTCATGCGCTGCGGTTTCGAACGCCAAAGTAGAATGGAGAATATCCTGAAGGTCCAGTATTTGTCTCGGTTGCGGGAAGTTAGGTACGTGTATATAGAAATATACAACGCAAATCAGTATAATTGAATGAGTACTTGCGCAAGTACTCATTCAATTATACTTGCGCAAGTACTCATTCAATTATACTGATTTGCGTTGTATATTTCTATATACACGTACCTAACTTCCCGCAACCGAGACAAATACTGGACCTTCAGGATATTCTCCATTCTACTTTGGCGTTCGAAACCGCAGCGCATGACTTTGAATGTGCCGCGCTGATCACCGGGAGCTGGCGGTTTGCTTCTACAAATCTATTCGTCTGCGACTTCAAGTTATTTATGATCTTCATATATTATTTGATAGTGTTGTGACTTTGTGCCTGACAGAGTGTGGAAACTGACCCTTTTGACTGTTCTCCAATATTCATAAACATTGTGAGACTTCGCCTATCATTGCGTGTGCCATACTACCATTCTTAATATTACGTACTGTTTCATCTTATACCAATCCAGAGTTTAATTAATCTTTTTCTTTCTCATATGCATTGTTTTACATGTTTTTACGGCTGACGATGACCTGGACTGGGGTCGAAACCGGTCCCATTTATATTTACTATTAAATAAAAATGTAATCACTACATTTCTTTCCTATGTATTGAATAGGTTGAACCTTTTTCAATTATTTAATTTTTAACGTTAATACTTTAAATACGGAACAATGAAATTTTTATCTTTAAATTATAAGCTGTGCAAGTACAAACACCTTTATAACAAACACGATTTCAGCATAACGCAAAAGCCACAGAAATAATAACCTAAATTGCATGCCTAATTTTAAGATGAAGGTGAGCGTGCACGGCATACCTTTTTATCACATTCAAAATATTTTATAATGCTTAAAACCTACCCGTCAGCAACTATGGTGCCTTCAAAATATTTTACCTAGACTTGAATAAAGGCTGTCAGGACAATGATTTAAAATACTAACCTCATCTCTTTTTTTCGCGACAATTTCAAAGAGGTCGGGTCTCGCTGTTATTTTCTGGAATGACACATTTCTGTTTCTTCCATAATAGGAGAGTATTAGGAGCCTTAGGAACACATAACACAGGAAGTTGATTAATTAAACCAAAAATTAACTTCTTCCGTAAGAAAACTCAATATCTGCAACAACAACCTGTCGGCCATGTTCATTTACATGCTTACAGCTGATCACGTGATCGGTGTCCACTTCGTCATTGGATGAAAACAATTTTGGCCGGTTTTGAAGCTAATAGTACATGGACTTGGCTGTTTATGAAACTAATGGCCGTTTTAACCAGCAGTTTTAAACAGTTTATAGCCGGTTTTGAAACTCAGTTTCACCGCCAAAGTGTCACATGTTCATAAGAGATTTCATGGTGGTAGAATCTGAAATTCTTTGAAACTACACGCCTCAAATGTGGAAAGGAAATGTACCTTGAAAATACTTACAGGGGCCTAATTGAATATGTCTATTTGTGTCCATACTTATGTATAATGCCTGTCTGTTTGGTCATTGGCCAAGAGGTTGGTTGGATCCTCAATTGTATCACCACCAAAGATTATGCTATTATAGGCAAACTTTAAAAACTAATGGCAGCACCTTCATCTTCACCATTTACAGTTACATCAGAAGCTTCACAACTGACTGTGACCTCGAGGAATATTTTCTCATTGGATATTATGCAAAATAGACATTGATGCAGCCATTTTAAAATAAGTTTTCCTCTTTTAGCATGAATCACTGTTTCACAAAAATCATGCTATCCAATACAAATGGACCTTTTCAGGAAGCTAAAAATCCATTCTTTCAGGGGTGCTGTTAATAAGGGGGAGGAGATCATGTCCCCTTCAATATCCGCTTATTTTGGACCTAGCTGTATGATTACTGATATAAATAATTTTTTCCTAACAGTTTGGTATTGATGTCTAAGTCTGGAATAAGAACATCATCATTTGAACTTATTTAAACCAGAGAGATTTGTTGTTTATTTAACTTTTTAATTGTTTAAACTTTTTTGTGAATTGTTTCTCTGATAGAATGTAGATTAATCGATATGTTAAACCTGGTTTCTTAACCACGGTTTACCGCTTTAGCTAGAATGAGGCCTAGCAGTCCATAGAAAGTTCAGAGTCTGTATAGTACCTATTCATAGGCTTAATGTAAGCTTCCAGTTGTAGTGTAAATGTTTTTGCAGTTGTGATTGATTAATGTATTCATTACAGTTTCTGTTATTGAATTACCATTACGATTCCATCTGTATTATCAAGATTAAACCCAAATATATCATTGTACTAATCCTTTACAGGGAGAGGACAAATATTTTTATGTTGTCTGTCTGTAGATGGAGGGTTGCACAGAACTAAATTATAAGGTGGACTACTGTATATTTGCATTGAATAAGCAACTTTTTGTGGACTTTGGAGTTAGCCTTTGCATCAAACCCTTCTGGTGTTTGTGTTGTCTCTTGTGGGTATTACTGATCAGTAGTAGTTCATATCTGGGAGAAAGCCAGGCTGAGTGGCCCAGATGGTTGAGGCGCTGGCCTTCTGACACAACTTGGCAGGGTCGAACCTGGCTTAGTCCGGTGTTATTTGAAGGTGCTCAGATACGTCAGCCTCGTGTCGGTAGATTTACTGGCACGTAAAAGAACTCCTGCGGGACTAAATTCTGGCACCTCAGAGTCTCCGAAAACTGTAAAAGTAGTTAGTGGGACGTAAAGCAAATAACATTATTTATTATTCATATCTGGGAGAAATAAAAGTGCTGACTGTTTTTGCTTTATATTCAGATGCTTAATTCCATATTTTTCTGAATAAACATGTTTTTTGTTCTTTAGGCACCAGTCATCTTGGCTTTGCTGGGTATTTGGTACAACAACTTTTTTGGGTGTGAGACTCATGCTCTGTTGCCATATGATCAGTACCTGCACAGGTTTGCTGCCTACTTCCAACAGGGTGACATGGAATCGAATGGCAAGTATGTAACTATATTCTTTTTGCATTTATAATATTTCCTTGTTGTACTGTACCTTAAAATAGGATCTATTGTTGGGTTTACATAGGAATATGTCCTTGTACAAGTTTGTTGGAAAAGTCATAGGAAAAGTGGAATCTGTTTGGCTTAATTCATTTTTAGAAGAGCAAGATATTTAATGCACATTAAACTGATGAGCGATTGAATTAGACATAACTGCTGTTGTGGTCAAATGGTGCTGTGGCCAGCCCAACAAATGTAATAGTTCAGCGTGGTACATGACTGCAATATCGTCACACCTGGTACTGGGTGTATGAGTAACAGGTGAGCACAGGATGGGTAAGACACGAGATCTGAGCATGTTTGATTGCAAACAAATTGTATAATATAACTATTTAAAACAGTTTATTTGAATCCGCCTTGATCAATACACTCATTAAATGAAAGAAAAACTATTTATTTATTTATTTATTATTTATTTATTTATTATTTATTTATTTATTTATTTATTTATTTATTTATTTATTTATTTATTTATTTATTTATTTATTTATTTATTTATCACAAGATACAGCTACACATTAAACCAAACATGTTTCGGGAAATCTCAACCATTCCCTTCCTCAGTGGTCAAATCAAAGAACAAAACAATATCACACAATCTTTTGTTTTACAATTTAAAGAAGTATTGTCCTAGTACACCATATCAAAGAGTAAAAAGAAGTATTATAAAAATGATCAATACATAAAATGTTGGTTGAACTGAATGAGAAGTACTATATAAATTTCAGATCTTCAAGTTTTTCTTCGTTTCTTCTTTTTGCTCCTTTAATGATCGTATGCTAGTCTATACAGTGGGTTATCTTCTGCACTTCTCTCTTTAAACTTGATTCAAAATTATTTTTTTGTGTAAGGTAAATTTCTAAATTTTCCAAAACATTAATTAATTTTCCCTTTTTGACCAAATGTAATAATTTCATGTCATTGGAAATGTCTGTAAATTTATGATTCATTTCAATCATATGTTCTCCCATTGCCGAATATCATTTATGTTTAACCGCATTAACATGTTCTTTGTACCTTATAGCCAAACTTTTACCAGACTGTCCTATGTAACCTTGTTTACATGTTTGGCATGTTAACTTGTAAATTCCTGATTTATTAAATATACATTTATTCTCTATCTTATCTGAATTGAAAATTATCTTATTAGTATTATTATCCGTTTTATATGTGACATTGATGTTCTTTTTCCTGAAAATTTTAGCCAGTTGATAAGAATGCTTATTTCGAAAAGTTAGAACTGCAAATTTCTTTTTCTCTTTTCGCTCTTTAATTAAAGTTGTTTTTGGTTCATTTTTCACTTTATTTATCAATCTATTAATAAATATCTTGGGATATCCGTTGCTACGAGCGATTTGATGGATTATATTTATCTCTCTATTATGATTCTTCTTAGACATAGGTATGTTCATAGCTCTATTAATTAAACTGTAAAATGTTGCCTTTTTATGTTGACTTGGATGATTGGAGTCATTTTACAGTTTAATTAATAGAGCTATGAACATACCTATGTCTAAGAAGAATCATAATAGAGAGATAAATATAATCCATCAAATCGCTCGTAGCAACGGATATCCCAAGATATTTATTAATAGATTGATAAATAAAGTGAAAAATGAACCAAAAACAACTTTAATTAAAGAGCGAAAAGAGAAAAAGAAATTTGCAGTTCTAACTTTTCGAAATAAGCATTCTTATCAACTGGCTAAAATTTTCAGGAAAAAGAACATCAATGTCACATATAAAACGGATAATAATACTAATAAGATAATTTTCAATTCAGATAAGATAGAGAATAAATGTATATTTAATAAATCAGGAATTTACAAGTTAACATGCCAAACATGTAAACAAGGTTACATAGGACAGTCTGGTAAAAGTTTGGCTATAAGGTACAAAGAACATGTTAATGCGGTTAAACATAAATGACATTCGGCAATGGGAGAACATATGATTGAAATGAATCATAAATTTACAGACATTTCCAATGACATGAAATTATTACATTTGGTCAAAAAGGGAAAATTAATTAATGTTTCGGAAAATTTAGAAATTTACCTTACACAAAAAAATAATTTTGAATCAAGTTTAAAGAGAGAAGTGCAGAAGATAACCCACTGTATAGACTAGCATACGATCATTAAAGGAGCAAAAAGAAGAAACGAAGAAAAACTTGAAGATCTGAAATTTATATAGTACTTCTCATTCAGTTCAACCAACATTTTATGTATTGATCATTTTTATAATATTTCTTTTTACTCTTTGATATGGTGTACTAGGACAATACTTCTTTAAATTGTAAAACAAAAGATTGTGTGATATTGTTTTGTTCTTTGATCTGACTACTGAGGAAGGGAATGGTTGAGATTTCCGGAAACATGTTTGGTTTAATAAAGTTTTTCTTTCATTTAATGAGTGTATTGATCAAGGCGGATTCAAATAAACTATTTTAAATAGTTATATTATACATTTAGACTAGTCAATACGGACCAAACACAATATTAACCTATCATGGTTAAGTTTATTAACAGTGCAAACAAATTGTCGGTACAATTTATAAATTTCATTGTGGGGTTTTGTATTGGCATTAACATGATAGAAAATGCTCCATTATTTGCTTATGCTTATGTTACTCCTGCTACTGAAGTTTAGAATGCACAAGGTAATAATTATTATGATAATTTCACTATACCTTTAGTAATATTTTAAACCCATAAAAGTTGTGCTTTCCCAAAAATTACTTTTGTCATAATTCTTTAATGAGTTTTTGTAACATTCAATCATTTTTGTCATTTCATTTGTTGATACAAATATCTCAAACTATTGAAGATAGACAGCTGAAATTCTGTACAGAACTCTGAGGCAGCTATTACATTAATTTAGACCATTTTTAGGGTTCTAGGAGAAATACTTCCAATATTTAGTTAGGACCAACCATTGAAAATTTTCAATATTTCTTGTTTGTAAATATAAATATTCACACTGTAGAATTCTCACACACTAGAAATGCAGTAATTGTCTAGTTTGAAGGCCAGATTATGGTGAACATTGATGAACAATTTCATTCCACTAAAGTTGCTGGTTTCTGAGACACATGTACCAACTCATGAAGTGACAGAATTTATTGAATGTTACAAAAACTCATTAAAAAAATTATAACAAAAGTAGTTTTTGAGAAAGCACAACTTTTATGGATTTAAAATTCTTCTAAAGGTATATTGAACCTACCACAATGATTATAACATTGTGCAAACTTCAGTAGCATGGAGTACCATGAATGTAAGCAAATATTGGAGCATTTTCTATAATATTCACATACAAATCCCCTTAAACTCAACTTTCTTTTTAAGAGATAATTTCTGCCTTCCAGTGCTTTTTAGTGGCTAATCTATGATTACATAAACTTAGCTTACCATCTGTTTTGGGCTTAGCGTAAGGTGATTGTGATTATATTGCTGATGATGATGCTTGTTGTTTAAAGGGGCCTAACATCGAGGTCATCGGCTCCTTGTGATTATATTAACAACATATTCTGCATTGAAAAAAGGGGGTATAGTGCGCATTGGTATCACCTAAATATCACTATAAAATTTGTCACAAATGGAACATAATAATTACTTTTACACATATCAAGTGAAAAATCCCTGGCAAATTAAGAAATATATGTTTTTTGGAGAATATTAATACGTACTTTACTACTTTACAAGTACATTTGGTGTTGCGCCCACAGTGACACACGTATGTCTTTTGTCTTACACTTTGAACAATTTCGTGTGTGATATCTGTGTTCACTGAAGTTCTTTGCTTTCGTTTCATTCTTCACTTCTCAATGACATCATTTCATGAATTGTATCGCGATATGCAATATTTAATAGGCGACAAAATGATATGGCCAATGTACATAAGAAAAATTCAGTGGACTAGTGATTTCGTTCGAACAGAAATAAAAATATTTATTGGTCCAGGGATCATGCTATTTTTCTTTTGACCTCCATTTTGCTGTTTGTACTGGCCAAAGATAATGAGAATCTACAGACATAGCACTCCCATTCCACGGTGCTAGCCCTGGACCTGAATAAAGTAACAAAAGACGGCACCAGCAGCGAATGACAAAGATAATGAGAATCCACGGTGCTAGCCCTGGACCTGAAGAAAGTAACAAAAGACGGCACCAGCAGCGTAGTACGACATAAACCAGTCCTGTCTACAAGCCTTAAATATGTTTTCATATTTCTCAAATAACGACGGTATTTCTTAATTTGCCAGGGATTTTTCACTTGATATGTGTAAAAGCAATTATTATGTTCCATTTGTGACAAATTTTATAGTGATATTTGGGTGATACCTTTGTGCATCATACCCGAAAAAAGGTGGATCAATCAAATTTCCCTTTACTGTATGAGGTCTAATTAGTACTTGTTTTGTTCGATTTGTGGGACATCTTCATCTAAGAAACAGACAGACAGCACATGCAAACAAGCCCAACTGGACCAACGCGGAGACTCCTAACTACACATTATTATCGAAAGATGACACTGCATTCCTACCAAACTTCAGCTATGGTTTAAAGGAGTTTCTCTCTGTCCAAATAGAAACTAAAATCCACAAGAACTTAAGTAAATACACAAATTTCACATATATACATTGAAAAAAACAACCATAAATATTCATCAAATTACAACGCAGTGTTAATGGCAATAACAACTTGCTCCTAGAAAGGGAAGAAAAGAAGACAACGCTCAGCAAAACTTTTCATTAATGTGCATTATTCTTCATAGATTGAAATGTTACCATGGTTTTCTAAGTGTCACCAAACATTTTACCAGTGTTGAACATATTTTAAACAATTTTTAATCGCCTAATGTTTTATTGTCTGTGTCTTTTTTGTATTGCATGCTTTTTAGCTGAAGATTTCCCACAAATTGGGACAAAACATGTACTATTTAGACGTTAAGCTAAGTTGAAAATAGACAGTAAGTTAAGTATATGTAATGATAGATTAGCCATTAAAAAGTATTGGAAGATGGAAATCATCGCTTAAAACCGAAGTCAAATTGTCGGTGCCATATGATTCTGTCTCTAAAGTCATGCAGGCAATGGGCCTTCCATGGCCTCAAGATCGACCCGCTCGCGCGTAGCAAGGAATCGATATGGAAGATGATCAGTCGCGTTCAAAATAAACGCTGGAGTAGAGCGTATGAATATTGATAATGGATAAAAACTAACATGCCCGAATTTGACCGTAATAATGGATGAATCATTAAAAGGGTTCTCACTGTAACCAAAGGATATTGCACAGATCAGTACAGGAATTTTTGAAGGTTATAATAACATTGTCATTAAAACGGGGGTTCTCTTTTGCTACAGTGGCCACGGTCAGACGTGTATCAGAATAGAAATAAATATCTGAGAATTTTAACATTTCCGTAATGCTACATGCGGGTTTCGCCCTATTGTGAATTACGTTAAATCGAATATAAAATTGAATTGTTCTTATGGAATAATTTTCTGGGACTGGAAATTTCTTCCGTTAAATGCGGGTTTACGTTAAATCGAGGTTGCGCAAAATCGGGGTTATACTGTATTTGTATATATTTTGATCTAATGATATATTGCCCATTTTTCGTTTCCTTAATGATGGTCAGAGAATCACAGCCATGTAAGCATTGCAATTTCATTGTGACTTTACACGAGCTGGTAATTTATTTATTTTGTGAATCCCTGTTAAGTTTCAAATGCGAAGAGGTTTCCCATTTTCATGAGAATAAACTGTGCAAACTAATTTCAAAATAAGAGCTATTGAAATACTCACCATTTAAGAATTAATTTTTAATTCAAGAGTTCTTATGAAAAATGATTTCTGCAGCAGAATATTTGAAGTTACTTTTTATCATATATGTCTCCCTCAACTGACCTCAGTGAAATTTTTAGATGAAATAAATTGTTTATGCTAAAAGATTGAAGAATAGAAAATAATTCATAAGGAATATTTAATGATTACTAGATCAACTAAACACAAGAAAAAGAAAGGAGACAGTAATTTAAACTAATCTTGTCATGAAAATTCCAGATTCGTGACACGGAGTTCGGGCAATGTGACATACAACACAGGTCCCATTGTGTGGGGTGAACCTGGTACTAATGGACAGCATGCTTTCTACCAGCTGATCCATCAGGGCACCAGACTTATACCCTGTGACTTCATTGCACCAGCTCAGACACACAATCCAATCCAGGATGGCTTACATCACAAGGTATGATCTCTTCAATTAATAAAATATTTTTGGAATGGACAACTGCTATGTTAAACCAATTTGGCAGCTGGTATGTTACCATCCTTGGTTGAACCATTGTACAAATCTAATTGATAGTTATGTTCTTAATTCTGGGGCCAGTAACCTCAGTGTCAAGCTTCTTAAGATTAGTATTATCCTTATCAACTACAGTAATTTTTAGTCTCAGGTGTGAATGCTTTGTAGTTTTAATCTGAATAAGCTGATGGAATGTAATATCTACAATGAGGTATAGCTTTAATATTCAGTATTTGAGATATACATGTAGGAAATTTAACAGGATTTGAATTAGCCTTGTATTGCATAATAAAAAATGAAGAGGTTCTACATCTGACAGTAAGACAGAAATGCTTGCAGTTATTTGTTGATATTCAGTATAACTTATTCGTATGACAATGGGCCTTTTATGTTCTCTAAAGAGCACTGAATCTATACAAGGGAGAATTGTGCAGCACTTTGGGAAGGTGGCCCCCATTTCTTAGCTTTACTATTTACCATTTCTTGACCGATGAAATGTTTCTGCTAATAGTCAATAGCTGTGTGCTGTTGCAGGTAGTGATGGGCTGTATGAGTTGTGGGTTTTGAGATTTCTTGAGATTTGGACAATGACCTGATGCTTGCACGAGGTGTTGAAAGATCTCAAGAACGTTATTGCCCCATCGTACAATGAGCAGGGTGTAGTACTATGCAGAGCTGAATGTCGTTTGTGCTGAGTACACGAGTAGTCAACTGTGGGTCTTCTCCATTCTGTAAACTTCTGTCAGTGAGCCACTAGGCCACTCACTTCTAATGTGTGTTTATTATTGATGTGGTAATATATTATAATCTCTAAAGGATACATATTGTGATAGTGTATGCAGCTGTAATACTCTTATCCAAAGTTTCCCATTATATGAATGATTTATTTCTTTAAACTCCTGTCTGGAGGACACGTTTGATCATATTAATGATATCCATGATTTATGTGTCTTTAAAACCATGCATGATGCTTAGATTGGCCTCATTGCTTCATACACAATATGTGCAAAGTATGTAACAATATCAACATAATGGCAGGAAAGGAAACCGATCTCAAATGTTTGTTGTTTTTTCATACTGAAACATTTACACTAATGTAGGGTATAGAATTTGCTTGGTTTAGGTGCTTAATTTTTACGTAAAATTCTGAGGTAGTCTACAGTAGAAGTCTGTTATAGCGAGAATTCGTAACAGCAAAAAATTTACTCACTATAGTGGATTGTTGTTTTATCCAATTTTTTGTAAAAGTCGGGAAAACCTCCATACACATTAAAATCAGTATGGAACGGCAATCAGTTTGTTCAAAACTTGTGTTTTCCTGGATAATATCCACACTACTGCTTGTTTGTTATTTTTCGAGATCCGATACTACGTGAAAGTGTATGTTTAATTTCATTCTGAAAAAATTATAGTACCGTATTTCTCTGAATCCAAGACAACCCCAACTTTTTCCTTCAAAAAATTTAAATCAGACTTTCGTATAGAGTATGCATTTTTAGACTATTTTTAAACGCCGAACATTGACTTAAGTTATGCTGTTTTTTTTTTTTTTTGCAGCTGCACAATTATTCTTCATTTCAGTGGGTTCAGTAACCATTAAATTAAAATTGGCATCATGAACACTTTGAAGATTTGCTGGCAATACCTATTCCACACGTCTCTACAATACGATGATCCATCAGGAAAATATTCTTGCTTACTATAAAACTGTTACTTTCACTCAGCGTCAGATATAACTGGCTGCCGCTACATGCATGTCTCACTTGCTGGGTTCGGCCAAATTCAGCGCCTAGCAATGTATAGGCCTAATCGTGGACGTTGAAGATCAACGAACGAGTTTATTGAGCCATGGTATGGCAATTACGCCCTAGCGGTTTTCATGCACATACCTCACAATTTCATCTTCAACTTCTTTAAAGCGTCCTTGTTGCAGGCCACTGAATGAATTTTTTTTTATGGTACGCTTTTTAAAAGTATCTTTGTCTTCATGCTAACACCGAATATTGACTTTAGTTAGGCCTATGCCGTATTTCCTCGTGGCTACACAATTATTCTACATTTCCGAGTGTTTAATAAACATAAACTTAAAAATTGGCATCATAATATCGACGAGAACCCATTGAAAATTTTCCGGCATTGGATCCATCACAAAAATATTCCTGCTGTCTAAACTGAAAATTCACAACCTGTTTCCAGTCATTCGACTGGGTCAGGAATGGAATGAATTAAGCCCCTATCTAGTGGCGAGGATAGGAATTGTGCCAGCTGCCGGAGCCTGTCGCACTCCTCTGAGGCAATGATTAATGAATGACAGATAGAATGAAATTATATTGGAGAGTGTTGCTAGAATGAATGATGACAGGAAAAAACCAGAGTACCAGGAGGAAAGCCTGTTCTGCCTCCGCTTTATCCATCACAAATCTCACATGGAGTGACGGGGATCTGAACCACGGAACCCAGCGGTGAGAGGCCGGTGTGCTGTCGCCTGAGCCACGGAGGCTCACATTCCTGCTGTCTATAAAACTTAATTTTACTAAGCATCAGGTACAGTAGACGTGTTATAACTCCGCTACTGAGTAGCCGTGGCCTTTCTAAGAATTCGAAGGCTCGCATGTTTTGATGCCATTCTGCAGGTTTAAGAAGCTTTTTTTGTGGAGGCTAATAGAACACCATTCTCTCTTCACTATTTCCCGAGATCCAGTGACGTTACTCATAGGCACTGTACAACCGGTTGCCACGGCTAGCGATGTATAATACAGAGGTGGTCGTTTATTGTCAAAGAGTTTTGTGTTTGCGCATGAGGGGGGGAGGCGTGAAAAGAAGCAGCGTGCTTCCTGCGGTAGTTGCCAGTGGTGTTCATTACTGTTAGGCTGCAAATGCAGGATGACCCTTAATTTTTCACATGAGATTCCAAGAAAAAAAGTCATCTTGGATTCGGAGGAATACGGTATCACTCCAGAGGCTTCTGTGGCAAACACTTCAGTTTTTTTATTCAAATGGCGTCACAGAACCTAACCGTATGTGTATCATGATAACATATTTCAAACGCATGTAGAGAAATGATAATATCTTTGCTAAAAATTTACATGGGAATAACCTTTCCGAAATTTAACTAGACACGAGTGTGCTGTTGTGCCCCGTCTTACCTTGTGTACTGGCCATTCACATTGCACTACCATCCGCCGGACTTGTTCTCCACAGACTGACTGCCATTTTGAATGATCAGCTGACTCTCCCGCTCATCTGACCTCGCTCTAATGTCTCACACATTCTAGAATGAACTGTCGATCATATAAATACGCCTCTCCTCGCACAGCTGGGCAGGTTGAACGAGAGGCTGTTCCCTGCTGGATGTGCGAGCACTCCACACTGGATAGACTAACCTCTGAAATCAGCGATGTACTCTGCCATATGTTGAGGTGTATCACATTCTTACTTAATTTCGGTACAGTGAAACCTCGTTAGTACGTTCCTCAATGACACGTTCTCCTGCTTAGCACATTGTAAATTTGAAGTCCCGATGTCCATCGTATTAAATTTGTATAAAAAATACCTCACTTAACACGTCACGATTTTTCGCCTTTACTGCTTAGTACGATCATATATTCCCCAGACCTGAAAATGTTCTTTGTCATCCCTTGTGCACGGAATGTGATTTCCAACAGAGATAAAGAGCCCTCACCACGGGTCGGTTGGAGAAAGTTGTATCATAGTCTATTAGCTTCATCTCCATATTGATTGCTACTACAACATAAAGATAATTGAGAAGTCTCCACCTTATCATTACATTAATTTATTTACTTTAAAGTAGTAAATTCAGTCGGTACCGGTTTCGATCCTTATGGGATCATCCTCAGCTGACACATAAAGAAATAGTTAAAACATCACATATAAAAGATTGCTCCTTGTAAAACTAGTCCAAATAAATAGTGGGGTCATATGCCTCACACAGCAGGTGCTTTTAACCAAATAAATACTCACTAATGTTTTAACAAACAACTTTTAACGTCTGATTTAATTGGACTAGTTTTACAAGGTGCAATCTTTTATATGTGATGTTTTTGTAACTATTTCTTTATGTGTCAGCTGAGGATGATCCCATAAGGATCGAAACCGGTACTGACTGAATTTACTACTTTAAAGTAAATAAATTAATGTATTGATAAGGTGGAGACTTCTCAATTATCTTTATGTTGGAGAAAGTTGCGCGATAAGAGGAAATGACCTTGAATTCTCGAACACTTGAGTATATTGCGCCTTCGAGGGACAAGCTGTTAGCTGAGGTAAAGTTGAATTTTGCGTCATTGATTGGCAGCGAAGACTTTACACTCAAACATGGCTGGGTTTATTCAATGATACCCATTATTTACAGGATTAACCTTAAACCCTAAGTGATTAAAAATTCAATTTACAACTATGTTTGTTGGAGTAAACCTAACATTCTTTCCCCAACACTTTTTAGGACTAGCTGGTATACCACGCCGATATTCTGATTATCCAGACAGTTATACATCTTGAAATGTTGTTTCAAGCCTAGGGTCAGCTATCTCTTTTATTGGAATTATCTTCCTTATTTTCATTATATTAATGTGCTAAGTTAAAGCATAGTAATAGATTCTAATGCAGCTAGGAGCACTGAATTCAGTTTTCACACTTTTTTTTTTCAAAGCTGTCTTTTTTTCTTCAAAGCTGTCCTGTTGACATACATGGCATATGGTTGGGAATCACTTGAAATTATGCGTCACGAAGTTACTACCACAAAATGTGTAACAGAAGTGTAACTCTAGCAACCGTGCAGCCGTTAGTGTATGGTCATGACCGAGAGACATATCTACTGTATGATCATTTGATTTTCTCAAAGGAAAAGGGTGGTTTATTTTTTGTTCTATGTTCTTTGTTCTATGGAAAGGTCTTTTTTGTCAGTGAGATTGTTGAATAACTCAGTGCGCTTGATTGTGCTTGTAGCCTATTTCACATTCCAATCAGAAGTTAAAACTTTTCTTATTCAAAATCATTCTTTCCAACTTCGGAAACTTTCCTTCGCACACTCTTTTTTTTCCATATCTATTTTGCTTATATACATTTTCAATTTTCTCTCGGTTGCCTACAACAGTGTTCAAAGTAGAAGGTGCTAGTTTTAACGTTCGCGCCAACTCTACGCGCTTAAGATGTGGATTCCTTACTTCTTGAGGGATTTTAATTTTTTCTTCATTAGTGAGTGGTTTCACGACCCTTTTCTTATCCATAGTTCCGCTATCACAAGACAGATACCGTATTTACTACGCTAATGAACATTTCACGATTTTTTCTGCTAGTTGCTTTACGTCGCACCGACACAGATAGGTCTTATGGCGACGATGGGACAAGGAAGGGCTAGGAGTGGGAAGGAAGTGGCCGTGGCCTTAATTAAGGTACAGCCCCGGCATTTGCCTGGTGTGAAAATGGGAAACCACGGAAACACAATTATCTTATTAGTCCGTAAGTAGGCTGTCACGCAACAAATAATCACTTCTTTTACCACTCAACACAATAAATTGAAGGTAATGGAATGCCAATAACTGTTCTTGTGATAAGATAATTTAAATCTGTGTGATATGACGGAAGTTAAAATAAGTCTATAGTGCAGCAATAGCAGATCTTCGACAGGTTATTTGCGGGTACCGTTAAGTAATAAGGCTTCCGTATACTGTAGGCCTATCCCATTAAGAAGTTATGTAAGGATGCAGGCAATGGTAAAGTGGTGTACCATTCATACAAAAATACAAACTGCTATTTTGACAGTTGACACGTTTTTATTATATACTGGCGAGTCTGTCCAAACCAGTGCCGAGTATTCCCGAAGTTTCATGTTTAAGATGGTGGCTGAAGGCACGTAATCGTGTGTGGCGAGTATAACCTCGCGAGAAATTCATGCTCAAACAAAGTGACCAGAAAATAGTGTTTAATTACCCACTGGTCAGAAACCTAAGGCTTCAACTAACAATTCATTATACAGTTGTTTTCGGAAGAAAGTGATCTGCTATGATATGTAGGTACTGTAGCTACATACTGTAGCAAAAGAATGCCATATCTGTTCTTCCATGTTTTTCTCATCTTTTAATAATCGCTTGTTACTTTAACATATTCCAGTAGAGAATTATTCATATTTGTTCTCTCGACTTTTTCACACTTTTTCGTGCTCTCCTTTATCTCCTGAAACACTACACACACAATGTAAAATGTACTAATGTGTAAAGTAATACCATCTCCCTGTTGGATAGTTTTTTATGGGATATTCTATAGTACGTTTTCCCCGCTTAACACAGTTTTTTTAGTCGTTCCTTGCAGAAATATACTAACGGCGTTTCACTGTATATAACATTAAAAGAGATTGTTTACTTCAGCCTTTACCTTATAATTTCAAATACCACCTGCCACCGAATAAGACCCGCATCCTTATTTTGAAAGAACAAAATTTTAAAAAATAAAAATAAATGTGAAGTCAAAATTATTTACAATCTTTACTAACACACATCGAATGATTAGAAAATACAAATAAAAGTAAACAAACATTACCAGAACGATGTCGAACGAGTTCATTCATCATCATCATCAGTACCAACTTCGGAACTTTCATCACCATCACCTTCCCACAAAATGTCGTCATCGCTGCCATCCATAGCATTAAAAATGCTACATTTCCTGAAGCTCTTCCATATGAGGTCTCCAGGGATACGATTCCATGCTGTCAAAATCCACGAACACAGCAGCTGAACTTCCGGGCGCTGAATGCAACCTGCAACCAGTTGGTGTCAGTGTGTGATTATTAGCCGCCATGCATTCTGTATAGAGCTGTTTCAAGTCTGCTTTAAATGGACGGTTCACGCAGATATCCAGTGGCTGTAGCATAGACGTCATCCCGCCCGGAATGACTGCTAGGTCGGTTTTCCCGTCCTTGATATGTTTCCTCACAGCGTCTGTTGTGTGGCCGCGGTAACTGTCGAGAACAAGCAAGCTCTTTTGTCCCAATAATGCACCAGGGCGATGTTGCCAGACACACTTTACCCAGTCTTCCACAAGTGAACTGTTCATCCAGCTGGAGTTCTGAGATCTGACGATAACACCAGCGTGTAGATTTTTAGGAAGCGTCTTTCGCTTGAGAACTACGTACAGCGGCAATTTGGTTCCATCGGCGAGAATACACAACATTACCGTATACCGTTGTTTTTCATTACCACCTGTTCTAATGGTAACACTTTTCGCACCCTCAACATTCACAATCCTGTCCACTGGCATTTCAAAGTAGACTGGCGTCTGATCTGCATTGCCAATTTGGGAAAGCAAATATGCATTTTCCTTCCACAACTGAATTATGTGACGCTGAAATGACAATAACTTCTCATTGTAGGAACCAGGAAGACGCTGTGAAATTAAGGTACGCCTTCTTACGCTCAACCCATTTCTTTTATAAAAATTACAAACCCATCTTCGGCTTGTCTTAAACCCTTCCAATGAAAGTTCCTTTGCGATCTCTAATGCCTTTAGCTGACACATTTTGGTTGACACACCATATCCCAGTTCCCGCCTTTGTCACATATTTATAAAGTTTTTTTCAGTTTCTGGAAACTGTACACTCAGTCCATGAAAAGTTCAACAATCACCACTACATGTTAATAGCACATTATTCTTCTTTCTCCAATTGCGAATACACCACTCATGAATATCGTATTTCCTACCGGTGGCACGATTTCCAATAATTTCGGTTTCCCGAACTACTTTCAGTTTCTCACTCGCAGTAAAAGATCGCAAACGCTTTGTGGAATTCATGTTGATACTCCGAGGACGTGCGTGAGACTGACGCCAAGCACGGAAGCAGTGTATACTGAGAGCAGAGAGAGCATTGTTGCCAAGCCACGCCGCCGGTGATGCCCGATTTACACGCATTCGGAAAGATAAATTTCCCAACATTTTAAATAAGACTCGCACCCAATTTTGGAAGCGATATTTTTGAAAAAACAGTGCGGGTGGTATTCGAGATTATATGGTATTTTTTCGAGTTAACAACTGCTATCGGCTACGTTACTTACGCATTTATTACAAAAATGTGTTATCCTCTTTCATTTTGAATTTTCTTTAGAGAACTGCAGTGGGCGGGTATTACTAATCGACTCCAACATTGCTTTCCAGTGTCAACGAGAGAGCTCGCAAATGCACATAGCGAGAATATTCCGTACCGAAGATGATCGATCGCATTTTGTGGCAAACTTTTCAGTTTTCTTATTCAAACAGCATCACCTATCCCAACTTAACTGTACTATACGTATGATAAAAACATATTTCAAGCGCCAGTAGAGAAATTATAACTTTCTCGCTATAAATTTACATGATAATATAGCCTTTCCGTGATTTAACAGATGCGAGAAAATATAAACTAACCTCTGAAATCAATGATGCACTATGCCATATCTTGAGGTGTATCCCATTCTTACCTAATTGCAGTATTTAGCATTAAAATTAAGTGATCATTTATTCAGCCTTTAATTTTAACAAGTTAACAGCTATTATTGGACATGTTATTTATGCATTTATTATGAAAAATGTTCTCTTTCATTTTGAATTTTCTTTACGGAACATCAGTCAATGGGTGTTACTAATCGACTCCGACATGGCTAATAATACCAGTATAAATGGTCCGTTATTGGCATTATAAATTTTCCAGCTAACTCATTCCTGGTTGCCAGCGTTTCGCCCTCGTGTGCTAGGTTGGGCTCATCAGTTGGTACCTAGCTCACTTACCAAGACGCTGGCTAGTGCATACCATGGAGGCCACTGCGTAGGATACTTGGAGCCACCAGCAGTGCCAATGCACTATGAGAGACTTTGTCTCTTTACCAAAAATTGATACCTGCTTGGCCATTCCCTATCTATATCATCGGACATCGCTTTCATCGCTTTCGAATGTCGATGAGAGAACTCGCTACTGGACAAAGCGAGGAAACTATACCGAAGGTGATCGATCGCATGCAATATAATCACTGGGGTGCATAAATATTGGTAATGGAGAAAACCGCGCCCACTTAATCGCTCGTGATAACGGATGCGTCAGTGATAGGCTCTCACTGTAACCAAAGGATAATACAAAGTTTAATATAGGAATTTTGATGGGACATACAAAAATTGTCATTATAACGGAGTTCTCGTCGTATACTGTACTCACTATAGCAGACTTCTACTATTTAGTCAGCATTTTGTTACATTTTGCATGCCTATATATTGTTGAATACCAATTCAGAACTTGGGCAGTGTGTTTTTGACAACATTCATTGGCGTACACGTTATAATCATGTTTCCAAAGGAGGATGTCCCTAGTTGCAGATACTGTTTGAAGTATCTCAGATAATAAAGGGCTCCCATTTCAGAGTTTCTCAACACAAGTGATATCATATCAATGATGTTTCAACAGGGGCAGCTCATGCTCAGAGATATTTAAAATCAGGTGTTGTGTGAACTTTCTTATTGATGCAGACTCCTTTGAAGAAAATGTCATTTTGAGTAAATGTCCATTGAATTCATGACTGTTGTAAGATTTCCAGTAACATGGGCACAGATGCAAATATTACAGTTTCTTCTTATGTCCTGCACATATGTGTAAATGAAGGATGTTCTGAATTCTAAATTTTAAATTTTAATTCAGTTAAATTCCATTGCATCAAAATTACCAATTGCATCATTTCTTCCCAGCTCATATTTCTCATCAGCAATGAATGCAGTGTGCACGGGATTGTAGATTAGTCAAAAACACAGTACCTTACAAATGTTTATTCCAAAGAGTCTTAACCCTAAAACTGGCAATGTTAAATCTTGTCGTGGCAGTCATATTTGGCAGCTTTTACTTGTCTAAATAAAATAAAAAATATCTGCAAGATATGAAAAAAATTTATGAAGTTTTATATATCTACGTAAAGCTAATACACTAGGGATTGCCGAGGTGACACAAAATTACAAAACATGTTTTGACTAGAAAAATGTACAGTCTGTTCAAAAGTGTAATTCATAAATTCAAAATAAGAACATTTTCGATCATATGTACACAAAACTGGAATATGTCATAAACTGAGATATACAGATTGACAATAATGTATTAATAATGCACTAGCGAAAGTTTCACCACCCTGAGAGGTATATTCTTGAAAATATTAGGGAAAATGTATTAACATGCAATCATTTGGAGGCGTGACCTTAGACCACGTTGTTATGATACGTTGCTTTATGCGAGGTTCGTCATCACTTTCCGATACTGATGCGAAGAAATAGCGGATAAGCATTCCAAATATGACTCTGAATCTGTTAGTTCATTCTCAGTAACCTCAAAGTCAGATCCATCACTTTCTTCTTCTAACAAATTTCTCACTACTTCATTACTAATTTTCTGTAATGAAGTGAAGATGCCATATTTAGATGCACACTGTGCTAAAAATGTATGTAATCAGTCAAATAACAATTTAAATGAATGAATGAAAATCCACAACCTGTTTCCAGTCATTCGACTGGGTCAGGACTGAATGAAGCCCCCATCTAGCGGCGAGGATGGGAATTGTGCCAGCTGCCGAAGCCTGTCGCACTCCTCTGGGGCAATGATTAATGAATGACAGATGGAAAGAAATGATATTGGAGAGTGTTGCTGGAATGGATATGACAGGGAAAACCGGAGTACCCGAAGAAAATCCTGTCTTTGTCCAGCACAAATATCACATGGAGTGACCGGGATTTGAACAACGGAATACAGCGGTGAGAGGCCAGTGCGCTGTCGCCTGAGCCTTGGAGGCTCTAACAATTTAAATACACAAGTAAATGACTCAAACCAAACAGAAAACTACAAAATAAAATGAAATAGAATAGCAAAGCAGAGCCCGTGAAAATTGTGTACAAATACTACAGAAATGGCGCTCAAACAGGTGGTCGGGAAACTGCACTCATTAATTTCTGTAAAATTGCACCCAAAGAGATTGTAAATATGAATAAAACTGAACTCATGGCTGCTGTGGACATCGAGAACGATGAGAAATAGTCTGTCATGACATCTGTTGAAGAAATATGTACATGTTGAATATTCAGCAGTACTACTAGAGCAGGGATCAAAGTGTCGAATGCTCGACAGTTGCCAGTTCTAGGGTTAATGAAGTTAAAATTTTAATTTCTCCTTGTGATAAAAAACACAGATGTATTGTAGTCCTTCCTGGGTTGAAAGAATTCATTGGCTTACCATTCAGTCTTTTTCTCCTTTTATTGATTTTGGTCATACTTCAGAATCTAACATTTCTTAATAAAAATAGTTTTGTAGTTTGATGGCATATTGATAGAGAAAATGTATTAGTTGCACAGAGCTTTTTTTTTAATTGTTGCATAATTTGATTTTATGCTGTACAGGAGTTAAAACTAGGCTGACTTAGGATATCGTATTCATAAGTTGGAGATAACAGGCAGAAAGCAGTGAGAATTATTCCTGGTACTAACAGGAGAGGAAAGTGGTAGTAGGTTAAGAACACGGTGACACTGGTAGACTAGAAGGTAGCCTAGGTGGGTAAGCTCACAGGGGAAATAAAGGTGTAGAAGTATAATATGAGAGCTATCACATTGATGCTTGGCTGGTCGCTTTGCAGCCTGCATACAAGCTCGCTCCTTCTTTCTGCTTGAAGCAAAGTTCATAAATGAAGTTCCAATTGCAAGAAACCTTGACAAAGAGTTTAAGCAGAATGTTAGTGTTTAAAACAAACTACAGCGATACTTACGGACGTTTTTGAATTGCCTGTCAGAAATTCAGGAGGTTTTATGACGATATTACTTCTCAATAATGGATGTGGATCATGAAAACTACTTCGCCGATGCAGTTCAAACCTCTTAATAATGTACATCCTAATAGAAAACTGTCACAGTTCCTGAAATTCCAAACAATAACGTATAGTGTTTTGAATTAGCATGCATTGTTTCATGTTATTACTGTTGTATTTCTTTTTAAGAGTGTGGACAGTAGACAGCATTGTTTGGGATTATCTTGAGAAGTACATGTCACATATGCAGAAACACAGACAACTGACTTTAAAGGAATAAGTTGAAGTCCTCAGTGTGTAGGCCTACAAGAAAGAGAAACTTGGTGTTCAAGTCATGGCCGTGTGGTTTGCTGTTGGAATAACACGGATCAGTGATGTTTAAAGAAACAAAAGTGACATACTTAAATTCAGGACTAGAAATGAAAATCTTTCTGGTAAACTTGCTCTAATGACAAAATTACTCATTTTTATGTATCATATATTGACGTATTAGCTTCACAACACATGAATCTTATAAAAGTAAAAATTTGACATGCTAAATAAAAGTAAAAACTTGACATGAATACAGTAATCTTTATTAAACACCTTATCTTGCTGAATTCAGCTGATAGGCTTAGATTCTGATAAGTAATTCATTTGAGAGTATAATTTCCTCCAACTCTTTAATTTTCCAGGTTTGTACAGTTTACAGTGAATTGCAACATACAGTATTACCCCTCTTTTACACTTTTCAAGGGACCAAGGAATATTGGTGTAAAAGGGGGAAAGTGTAAATTGTGGGGAAACAACTTGTACAGGTATATATAAAAATGCTCTGGAAAAGGAGGTAAATGTTACACAAATGCATATTATTAATTTATAGAGTATTTCAGTCTCAATCGATTTACTATACTTACCTCAAATAAAGGTCCATGTAAGTTAATTACTGTACTGTATTAACTGTTGACTACACTGCCTTTTTAATTCTGCTCATCCTTTGCCCAGGAGAAGGTTAACGGTAGGTGGTTAAAAATTTGTGTAATATATTCTTTTATTACAGTAGTTACTTTCTTAGAATGGCTATAGAATTATCTAAGATGCAATATTTTCTCTGAATGAAACATTTTAATTGCTACTATTGTACCTGTATTTACAACATTAACACAAATTTATTCCGGATGGAAAACTACACAATCACTGCTTCCTACCAAGACAGTCCAGAATCAATCTCTGTTTACACTTCTTATTTCTTATGACCTCTATTTGTTTTTCAAGCTTAGCTTATGAAAATTATTTTCACCCCCCTCTACAGATGACAGATACCTGCATAAAACATCCACTGCTGCACTTGCATCAGAACTGGTAGGCATCACTTCACTGTCTTCCTGTGCTTCATCACTGTCACTGGTGCGAGACTCAGCTGCTGTTTGCTCGGCAACCAACTCCTCCACACTTCTTTTCTCTGCAGTGATCACAGAATCATCTACCCGAAGAAAATCTTCAGTTGTGCAGTCTGACTGCAACTTTCTCCATACATAAGGTAGCAGGTCTTCTTCTTCTGGCTGCTGAGATTCGGCATGATTCTTGAAAAATCCTGCTTTCAAGAAACAATTTGAGATGGTAGTCTGCTTCACGGCTTTCCAAGACTTTGCAACGAAGTGAAGCACATCCAGGATTGAAACTTTAAATGATGATGGATCCTTCCCAGCATCCATAAGGAATAAAATTCGCTGCACCAGGTTCTTCCTATAAAGTGACTTAAAGGAGTGAATAACCCCTAAATCCATAGATTGTAGCTTGCTTATGCAGTTAGCAGGGAGAAATTCTAACTGCACATTCCTCCAATTAACATCCACGGGATGTGCAGGACAATGGTCGATGAAAAGAAGGATCTTCCTATTTTGCGCACCCATTTTTGAATCCAGAGCAATTAACTGCTGTCGGAAAAGATCTGAGGTGGTGGTGGTGGTGATTTTTGTTTTAAGAGGAAGTACAACGAGGTAATCATCCTCAAAGATCTCACGTCATCCAAGCGTTATGGTTGGCATCGTAGGCAGCAGGTAATGATTGCACATTCTTGAAGCAACGGGGCTTTTTAGATTTCCCTATCACATAGGGGTGGAGCTTCTCAGAGCCATCAGCATTGGCTCCCAACATCACTGTGAGCCTCATCTTGCTGTGTTTCCCACCATGGCATTTATCTCCTTTGAATGCCAAATTCTTGCTGGCAACACACTGAAAAACAGTCCAGTTTCATCTAGGTTAAAAATGTTCCTGGGTTCGTAATCCTTGTTTAGCTCCTGCAATCTTGTATTGATCCATTCTTCCACAGTTTCATCACTAACTGCATTAGATTCCCCACAAATAGTTTTATAGGTTAGGTTATACCTTTTCCTAAATCGGTCGATCCAGCCATTGGACGCACTGAAATTTTCAATGCCAAGAATGTTTGCCACTTTAAGCGTATACCAATCGTACCGGCAATTACTGGTACAAGTAAACAAAGAGCAAGAGATAGCAAATATCTTTTTTTTTTTTTTTTTTAACTTAAGAGGGAAAACAGCAAATACTCACCAAATAGTCAAGTAACAGGACATAAACCAGAGGCAACTCAGATTGAATCAAAAGATTTGCATGGTAGGAAATATCAGAATCCATGAAAGAAAAATGCTGCAAGTTTTTCAAAAAGAACTAAATTATTTAATTACTGTCATAAGAGAAAGTCACATATGATAGAAAAGCAAACCCCCTTGAAATCAACAGGTGCACCTTTACAAAGATCATCAAATTGACTAATTAAAAAGGTAAGTAAAAACTAACTTGAGATAATTAATTAAAATAATTGATTAATTAAATAACTTCAGAATGGAGAATAAATATTTACCTAGAGTCGAGGGACGCCCTCAGAATAAAACCAGATAAATGAATAGGTACACTTAAGAGAAGATTAAATTACAAGACAATTAGTTGCCAAAGAAAAAGTCCATGGACTAATTTTACTGTCTGCCTGAAGGGCTCAAAGCAAGTATCTTAATCTTTCAAAAATTCACTTGTATACTAATAATTAAAAAACAGCCTTTCTCCAGGAATTATTTTGTACATTAGGTGAAAATATGCTAAGGTGAGGCCGTGGGATCCTCCCATGAACCGGATCACTATAGACACGACAGGAAAATTAATTAGTGTGCACAGAAAGCATATCCAAAACTGAAGGCACTCACCAAAATAGATAGACATAAAACAGGTCACAAAACAACCCCAAAAATTCACCACGCTTCGAAATGGAAGAACAAGATAGCACCAAAGGATGGTATCGCGCCCACCAAAGATTAGAATTCGATCATTAATTACCAGAGCAAGCAGCTCAAATCATTACAGAGCATGCACACATAAAATCAAATCAGTATGAGGAGCAATGCAGCTCAAACCACTAGGAAAAACTCCCACATTCAAATCATAAATCAGTTAAGATGAAGAATTAAGAGCCAACAGCTCCCAACTTAATGACACGCTCAGCACAAAATTTCTTAATTCTCCAACAACGTCGATACTTTTTAATAATACAAAACAACAGTTCCCATGGACGACGGTTGCCATGGAGACGACAACAAGAGTAAGCGTAACCGAAGCATAAAATAAAAATTTACATTAAGAAAAGAAAGACAGAAAATATCAATTTAAAGAAAGAAATAGATTCCGATCCACAGAGATAATCTCGCGATCTCAATCCTTTTAATGGATGACTTCACATATTCAAATTATGTGACTTCTAACTTCTTTAACATAATCTGAAACAGAAATATCTTTTAGTGCCAAGAACATCTCGCCGAAAAGGTTTTATTCGAGTCATAGTAGGTTTAAACAGTGCAGTCAATAATCCGAATTCCAAAACAGTTCACATTTTTTAAAGTTTATCAGAACAGAAGAACCATTAATTTGGTATTTTTTTTTTGACAGCATGCAACCACTAATTTAAATAAGCGTCCAAGATGAGTTCATCCACCTCCAAGAGCGAAGGAAAATAACTATAATCTTGAAAGCAATTTTCGAGTTCCGTAATCCATGGGCAGGAGTTAAAAGTTTGGCGTCTGCTGGGAAGACCGGTACTTACAATTACATAGAGATAAAATTAGGTAGAATAAGTAGCAGACGTCCACTCTAGGCAAGATAATAATAAGCAAAAAAACACTTCAGGGCGTTAGCCCTGATCCTTTACATGTTATCCAGGCATGTTGAGGTGGGTAGATGGTCTTATCAAGAGCCACCCACTAAGCTTCCAACCATCATGGTGCTCGACAATGAACTAACTTCGCGCTACAAAAGCGATATGCAGCAGGAGAAAGTAGGACAGCGAGTGAGCCAAACATGAGACTCGCTCTCCGGCTGGTCCGGCGGCAGACCAGCAGATAACAGAAAATACTAGTGAAACCCATTGAATATAAACAATGGAAAGTTACTCTGTGAACAGAGAAGATGAAATTACAATAAGCAACATAAGTCGCACAGGACATAAAATTAAAAGCGAGTTGGAATAAAATTCCAAAGCGATACAAATTTTAATGGCAAGTCACCCAGGCCAAAAAAAAGTAGTAGAGAGAAGCTTAAAAACGTGTCCCCACTGGGACAAGCGCCTTTTCCCTTAAGAGTACACCATCAATTTGAATGCCTGTGGCTCTTGAAGTTTCAAACCAACTTTTTACAATTTTTTCCATTTTCTCGTATTTGCAGTATGACACATACTTCCTTTTCTTGGAGTTTGGCCCGCATTCTGAAGCACTTGATGTAATGCTTTCTCTGTTTTTCACAATTTTATTCAGCGTGGATACAGGAAGCTGCAATTTGCTTGCCAATGAAACACGTGTTCTGCAGTATGAACCAACCTTTTCTATTATTCGATCTTTCTCATCCATAGTGAAAGTTTTTCTTTCCTTCTTTTTTTCCATTATTAGCAGGAAAACAATAAAGCGATAAAAAGAAGGATTAACAAATACACACGATGGGAAAGGAAGATCGCGGCAATTCACTCTGACCACTCGACTCACGTAACAAGAACAAAAAACATGACAAAAAACAAAAATACAGTAAATGTGACGAATCAGCGACAATAACTTCAACAACTCCAACAACAAACGCAAATGTAAAACAATAACCGTGAAATAACAAACTTGGGCAAGACAAACACTGAATCACTTGATAACGTCTCCTTCTTGTGGCTTATACTGTACTTAGCAATAGAGTAAACATCTGATATCTCCTTCTTCTCCTCCTTCTCCTTTGCAGTTTCGTTAATTCAACTCATCGGATTTCTCCTCCTTGGAAGATTAATGGCCACTTTATCGTTGTTGGATTTGAAAATAATGTTTAGGACGCAGTGGAAAACACCTGATATCAAAGAATGCGCTGCATTGGTTACGCGGAAGTTCAATACTGAGAGTTCTAAGAGTTATTATAGACCAGGGTTGTTTGATTTGGTCGTCATGCCATGGTTACTCAAAGCGTTTTAGATTAGTTGCGACGCCATTTTACCTTGAATTTTTTCCTCTCGAACGACCTGTCGTGGCGTAAATGGCGGGAAGCATAAAATGTCGCAAACGTAAATTTGAGGATTTTAATACATTGTAAGCACAGGAAATCTCGGGGGACCAACAAAAAATGTTGTAAAAGACGGGAAAATGTAAAAACTGGTAACGTAAATGCGGGGGTAATACTGTATTATCATTAGTGAAAAAAAAAAAAAAAAATGCTCCAAGCTTCTTCAGGCGATGATGCACTTCTTGCTAAGAGTTTGTCACGGTAAATGAGTTTGACTATATGAGTTTTTCGGAGGAATTTTTGTCCATTTTGTAACACAATCCTTTCCTGTTATGGTACAAAACCATTGAAAAAGAGGTAAATCATCATCATTAATATTTACTATTTCTACATTAGCGTTCTGTCCCATATCAGTGTTACAGTCTACTGCTTCTAATTCATCCTCACTCTCACTAAACTTCTTCCTCTTCCACAGACTGTAAAAGAGGTAATGTCTTTACCTCATACTCTTTATAACTCATTTCAGCAATAAGGGATTTACTGAATGAATTCCTAACATTATTAGACTGGGTACTCTCAACACTGCTGCTGGTGTACTTCCTACGAACAGGGTTGATGGTGCGGGGTTCAGTGAGAAATTTTATTGCACCACTTGACAATAATTGCTCCTTCTAAGAATGAACAACCTTCACTACAATGCCACTGACCTCAGACATAAGACAAGGAATGTGGGAGAGGTATGTCAGGCACATCCTTCGCCGTCCGACTGTTTGTAACACTTCAAGCAACCTCTTGAAAATTGTGGACTAGCCAGGTGGACAACAGCAAATCAGTGAGGTCTCACCTCGGGACGTGATTCATCCCACTGCAGGTGGATCAGCTTGTATTCCAGCGTCGATCCGCTTTCTCCGGCATTCTTTACCATGCAGTTTATTCTCGCCGATGTAGAGGCCGTCCCGTACCTCTCCCAAACCACCCTGAATTAATAGCCCCCATTCGCACTATCGACCCACCAACCACGCTAACTCGTTCACTATTTCCCCATCCTACAGTTGAAGATCTCATCAGATTTGTAACAATTTCATTGTTCAATATCCACCCATACAGTAGATCACTAGTTCTCAACCATCTCCAGGCTGCAGCAAATCAGACGCTCAATTTACATTTCCTCACAACACATTCCGGTTTAAATGCCCATTTCAACTTTACACCTTTAGAAACTCTTGTATAACCCTTTTCATGGTATTTTCAATCCTCAGACGCATATCCAGTAACATCTTATATTTCCATGTTACGTTGCCATGCACTAAGGACAACCACATCAAGCATAAAATAGGGGTATAAGTGCACTCAGAACCACGCAATTGCCTATCCTGTATATGTATTCATAACCTAATATTTGTCATGTATATCAGGCATAGGATTATAAAATTTAAAAAAAAAAAAAAGTTACTCCTGAAATAATATACTGATGTTGAATGTCTTTATCTACTTCTATATATTTAATTATTTACCTTGTCTAACAATATTGTAAACAATTATGAAAATCAATAAAACTTAGCCCAGTAGACATAAATTCCCCTTCCATTTCCTTCATTTCTCACAACCTTTACCCAACTCCCTCTTCCCGCACATCTCCCCAACCCTCCTGCATCTCTTAGCCAGAGCGAGGGCGTAACCCTCTAGGTCGCCCGCCCCACACCTTCAGGGTGGGGAATGAAAACGAGAATAGAAGTAGAAGAGACATATGTGCCAGCCAAGGTCTCTTAGTTTAAAAATAAGCTCAATTGAACAAAATAAGTTTCCGTCAGGTCACAAAAGACCCTGCGCTACCACTCCCAGGTTAAATGGAAAGTCTTAAGTTCCCAGTGAGGGATTTAGATTTTTTTCTACTAATAGAACATTTCAGAAATTAGATGCAAGTCTTTTCAGGCGTTTGTTCTAGAAATCAGCATTTTGTTTTAGGCCTGACACTAAACTCATCAGAGTGAGATGTGTCAGGCCCTACCCACTGATGCTGGGGTGTATGCAGGTGAATTTATCTGAAGCCCATTAGTAGAGGCACAATCTATAACTGCATATGGGAAATAAATCGCCACAATGGAATTATTGTCTGCCTAGCAATTCTTAATGCAAAGTCTAAGTTCCCAATAAGGGACTTAGATTGCTAGCAATTGATAGCAATAAAATTGCTAATGGAAAGTTCTCAGTGAAGGACTGAATCATTGAATGATATACACCCAAATGGCTAAACACCACATTTCATACCAATTTGACGTAACATCTCATCTAGATGATTTTATATACACCGGTTTTTAACAAGTCAGACTGTGATGAATTTATATTAAGTTTCTGTTAGCCACAAGCTAAGACAGTGAAAACATTTTTTGTTCTGCATGTTTTAACACAACCTTATGAACTTGGTTTATACGTTTATTTTAATGTACATTTTCGTTGTCTATGACTATTCGATTGTAGGTTAAAATGGCTGACAATGACTTCTTAGTACCATGATGTTTATAATGTTTAAATAACTTACATCGTTAATAAATGTATATTGAAAAGGTGGAACTTCGCTTAACTTGAATTGTAATTACTTGTCAGTATGTATCGTCATTAAAATTCTAACTTACAATGATTCTGTCAGCTCGGAAGTCTGTGTTCAAATCCTTCCCCTGGCAAAGTTTTTACCTTCAAATGGTGCTCTCAAGCTGGTCTTAAGCCACGAGCAGGATTAGCAACACCACCTCACAAAACCGATTGGAATTCGCCCATGAAGCGATCTGACTGGCTAATTTCAGTGGCTGATAAAATGACAATGACGTGAGATATCAAATTATTTTTTTCAAATTATTTATCAGTATGACCATCCCTCTAACAGGTTCACGTTGTTTCCAACTACCCTGTGGACAAAGTAGAACTCGATGAATTCGAACATTTACAATTTTAATGCATAAATAATTTGAACTTTTCTTGTTGATTCCTTGACTTTCTTATACAACACAATGTTAAAAATACTATATTAAAACTGTCATATATTAAAAAAATTATGTTACGGATGACACGCTGTCTAATTAGAAAATAAAAGTAGTGTTGAGTCAGGCAAGTGCTGAAAATGGAAGTGTAGTTATTACGAAGCTAATAAAAGGTTCAGGCTCTTCGGTTGCCTGAGGGTGTGATCTTTGAATAGCTTTCAAGGTAGCAAACTTATGAGTTTCAGTTACCAGGAAAAACTGCAAATTAAATCTAAATCCAGAACCCATGTGGAGTTGTTTGACACTGTCAGTGGATGAAATGTTACCTTCCGCTGGCTGCTGAAGGCTTGGAAGGTGGAATATGAGAACGCTTGGTGAAATAGCCATCATTAATTACAAATGAATTAAACAAAATGGAAGTGATTATCTGTTCCAGTTAATAAATTAGCTTGAGTTTTAACTTACCAAATAAGGTAAATTTAAAGAAAACTGAGCAAGTGTTGCACGGTTTGGTTCACATAGCTATCAGCTTGCATTTGGGAGATAACTTAGTGGGTTTCAACCCCACTGTAGGCAGCCCCGAAGATGGTTTTCCGTGGTTTCCCATTTTCACTCCAGGCAAATGCTGGGGGCTATGGTCGCTTCTTTCCCACTTCTAGCCCTTTCCTATCCCATTGTTGCCATAAGACCTATCTCTGTCAGTGCAGTGCTAAAAAACATAAAAATAAATAAAAAATTAAAGAAACAGAGCAAATTTACCAGCTTCTTAAACAAGTTGTGAAGTATTAATAATGTTTGTAGTGCCTTGACATATGTTTTTTTAAAGCGCTTATTATGATAAAATTCCACATATGATCATTATTGTTTTGCCATATTCTACTTTCACTGATATTCAGGAAACTAGTAAAAAATGTAGGGATTGTTTTAAATTCTAGATTTGGGTAAGAACAAAGCACAATATTGTTTAATTTGTGTGTGATTTAATTTTTTTCCCCTGGACCTTTCAGGTTTGAATTAACCAAGTTCTACCATACTATAAATTCTACTACCTAACATTTTTGACCAGATAGCTCCTTCCTATAGTACTGAGAATTTTGACTTCCTTCTGGTATGTCTCATGGGATATTCTTTAATAGCAATCTTTTTTATTTTTGGTCATTGATTTTTCTTTCAACCTGTTTCTCCCAAGTCGTAAACTTCAGTTTGATGGTATTGTTTTAGATTCTCCTTGCAAATTTCTTGGCTCAGACTGAAGCCCTGATGAAGGGTAAGACCTGTCAAGAAGCGATGGAGGAGCTCCAGCAGCAGTGTTGCATAGCAGGGGACCAACTCAATTTTCTTGTTCCACACAAGGTCTTTGAGGGCAACCGACCTACAAATTCCATTGTTGTAAAGAAGATTACACCATTTATACTTGGTTCCTTAATTGGTAAGATTCTTAATGATGTTTATTGTGGTGTAATTTTTTTTTTTTTTTTTATGCTTTCAAGACAGAGTATGTAGAAGAAATGATAAGGGAATGCAAAGTCAAACAGGAATATGCAAAAGGAGAAGCAGTAAATTACATATTAACATGCTCTCAGCCTTAGATGGGCTGTCTCTAAATCAGTCTATTTCTTCTGTAGTCCCAATGCACAAGTTTCTGTCCCCCGACACCATCATATTTAAGAACTTGCCTGTTAAAGGAAATCCGTTTTGCTAAACTTTTGGATTGCAAATAAGTTCGTCACTTAAATGAGAAAGTATTCTAATGTAGAATGACTTTCAAAATATCAACTACAGCAAAACCTTGTTAGTGCGTTCCTCATGAACACGTTTTCGCACTTAGCACGTCGTAATTTCGAAGTCCCGATTTTCATCGTATTAACTATATAAAAACATCTCACTTATCGCATCATGAATTTTCACTATTACTGCTTAGTACGATCGCATTTTCCTAGCCCTGAAAATGTTATTTGTCATCCCTTGTGGAAGGAATGTGATTCCCAACTCGGGTAAGAGCTCTCGCCGCAGTTGTGTGATAACGGGAAAAGGCTGTGAATTCATGAACTTCACAGGATAAGTTGCACCTTCGAGGAGCAAGCCGTTATCCTCAGAAATGCTCAGTTTTGCTTGCCGGTTAGCAGTCAGACTGCTGAATAACACAATGCTTGTATTTTGCATTCCATTCAGAAGTTAGAAAACTGAGCTCGATAGCTACAGTCGCTTAAGTGCAGCCAGTATCCAGTATTCGGGAGATAGTGGGTTCGAACCCCACTGTCGGCAGCCCTGAAGATGGTTTTCCCTGGGCTCCCATTTTCACACCAGGCAAATGCTGGGGCTGTAGCTTAATGAAGGCCATGGCCACTTCCTTCCCGCTCCTAGTCCTTTCTTGTCCCATTGTCGCAATAAGACCTATCTGTGTTGGTGTGACTTCAAGCAACTTGCAAAAAAAAGAAGTTAGAAATCTGTTTCGTGTTTAGTTGTACAGTGAATGGTTGTGTGATAGCCTATGTCTGGAACATAATCATGTGAAGTTGACCAGTCCGGTGCATATTTGTCTTGTGATGAGCCCAATTATGGATATGGAAAAAGTCGTGAAATTCCTTACTAATGAAGATGAAATTAAAGTCTGTCAGCAAGACTACTGGCATCCACATCTTTAAGCGTGCATAGTTGGTGTGAATATTGAAACTCTGCACCTTCCAGTTTCGACTCGATCATTCGAGTTGGTCGAATCAAAGGTTTGTTGATTCAAAACAGCAGGCAAAGTCGCAGTTGCACATGGCCGAGGTCGAATGTAAACTCGAATTCATTGTCTAAGAGTGTGACCAGAAAATAATGTTTAATAACCCACTGGTCCAAAATAAAAGTCTTCTACTGCCACTTGTTTTATTAGAAAGAGTGTGATCACCGGGCGAGTTGGCCGTGAGCATAGAGACGCGCGGCTGTGAGCATGCATCCGGGAGATAGTAGGTTCGAATCCCACTATCGGCAGCCCTGAAGATGGTTTTCTGTGGTTTCCCATTTTCACACCAGGCAAATGCTGGGGCTGTACCTTAATTGAGGCCACGGCCGCTTCCTTCCAACTCCTAGGCCTTTCCTATCCCATCGTCGCCATAAGACCTATCTGTGTCGGTGCGACGTAAAGCCCCTAGAAAAAAAAAAAAAAAAAAAAGGGTGTGATCTGCAATAATACTTTGATATTTTTATGGGCTCCCATGCAAATGTTTTCATATATGTTGTCTGGTATATTTTACATCATTCAGTGCACTGTTATTTTATAATCTCCAGTGGAAAAGGTTTTCCTAATTGTTTTTTCGTGTGTTTCACACCTTTTAATATTCTCCGGTCATCTTTAGGAATGGTAGATATAGTTTTCACTGTAACCGCAGATAAACGAGGTAAAATGCCATCATATCATAAAATCATACCGGTATCTAGTGTTTCCATATCCCTGTTGGATAGTTTTTATTCGTGTACTCAGTAGTAAGTTTTCTTGCTCAACACGGTCTTTTTCCTTGTCTCTTGCAGAAATGTCTTAACAAGCTTTTACTGTATTAGTTGAAATCTTACCCACATTTACAAACAAACAAATGATAATCTACATTTATATGATTGAGATACACAGAACAGCAAACAAATGTATATACGCAACTAGCTATTGTGCCTGTCTTCGACAGATTGGCCAAGTAGATGGTTAAAATAAATAGAGAAAAGCATATACTTTTATCGTGGGATTGCTTTTAATTAACGATATTACATTATAAGGAACTAACATGTTATATAATTATGTTAATTACCTGATACTCTGATCAAACAATGTTCATATTTTGTAATAACAGGGAAGAGATACGGTATAGTTCTAAGGCTCAGTGCAAACTGGATTGCGCATGACATGCGCCACTCGTGTGCATATTTCATTAGAAATCCTCAAACACCGCAAAACTGACACCCACGTCTGCAAGAACTAGTCAAATACCCATTTCTTGCTGCATGGCAAAGAGGGGATAATAGGAGCTACACAGAAATCTCAAATATGATGCATTACTTGTGCACATGCGCCTGACAATCTGCAATGCACAAAAACAAAGCAGTTCGAGGTGGCAGCTAGTGTGTATTTATGAAACTTGATCAACGAGCCAATAGTAGACAGTTCGATAAGTTAGCTGCTGTTCCGCTGTGCAACGCAGCGAAGATTTATCGAGTCGACAGCTGTAACAAAGCAATAGCTATCGGAAAGTTATCTCTCCATTCCAGAAACCGGGCATGAATCTTGCAACTCATGGGGTGTTGGAAAAGAGACGGGGCCAGTAATAAGAATCTGTCAGTGCATAAGTGTGTTTAAAGGATTGCTTTTTAGATAAATTTTTTTGTTTCTTCAACATTTGAGTCTTAGATGTTTCTTACATAATCTGGTTTCATTAGAACTTCTTCGCAGGCATTTCAGGTGGAAGTTTCTGTAATTTTCTTTTTCTTTTATTTTCAGCCTTGTATGAGCACAAGATTTTTGTCCAGGGTGTCATTTGGGACATCAACTCATTTGATCAATGGGGGTAAGTATTGTGAATATATAATAATTTAATATAAGTGTGCATGGGAAAGTGACATGACTTTAAATATTGAACTTTTTTTCTGGAAGGCAATTTATTCACTCTCTTCATTGTAAAACAGAGTAAATGATAATCATTTTAACCTGTCAGCGTGGGACGACTTTCACTTTCTGGCTACCCTGTACTGCGGGAGGAGTATAGCACCAAGCATGCTATGAGTGCAGGCTTTTAATTAATCAGGCGTAAATGACAAGTGGTTCAATGGATTTTACCAAAATGTTCAGTTTGTTATTATTGCATAAACACACAAACAGCATAATTTACTGGAATTATCCAAGGTCAATGAAGTGGAGGAATCTTCTGAGCTTTCAAATCAAACAAGTCCCCATTAAAAAAAAATTTTTTTTTTTTAGAAATAAGATCCCAATACAGGTTCCTGTGCTATGCTCTTTAACATACACAATGCAAAAACTACATACATTTCCTCCACAGTAACCGGTACACATTCATTGACCCTCGATCGGAAGGAAAATAACATACCGTATGATCGCATGCGATGCTGAGCATAAATATCTGCCTATTCTACTATCATCTTTATGAACTCAACAGTAGAAAACAACTGAAAATTTTCACACAGGATATAAGCAGTTTTTTGCAGCATTCTGAGACCCATAATTTGTCTTCTATAATTATCCATGTCTTCTCACACAAACCCACCATCAATAACATTACGGCCGATATTATCGTGTATTAAAAACAACATCAATGTCATGACCACTACTTTCACTCTCAAATTCTTCATCCTAGTCTTTGCTTAACGAAACTAAACTTTCTGTATCATCATTCGGTAAAACATCGTTAATTTTTCAATTCGCCATCACAAGAAAACATTTAGCTGTCATGATGTCAACAACAGAACTTGTTGGTTTTGAGACGTGATATATCACATGTAAACTTAACCATGATAGGTTAAAATGACTGTTTGATCCGTACTGACTAGTTTGAATGTAGTACAGAAATATTCTTTGATCTGACCACCGATGAAGGGAATGGTTGAATTCCTGAAACATGTTTGGTTGAATAAATAATTTTATAAGTGTATTGACAAGGCTGATTCAAATAAAACTATTTTAAATATTTCTGTACTATATATCATATGTAATCGATACAAACTCTATAGATCGATGCTTCTTCTGTAGATGTATCTTACTGGTACTACATTTGTAATAGTTCAAGAAATATTTGCTAGATGGAAGCACAAATAAGAAGTTGCTTTGCGCGTGGAATGCATGTCACTCCGCGACATAGTGCGTTGGGGAGTCTGCATGCAGTGTACGGCACTCCATGTTGAGTGGTTAAAACATTTCCCATAATAGGCTGCCTAATGGCCAGGATTGTTAAGGCTCCAAGTCTTTATGATCTGATTCCGCGGTAGGCCGGTTTGAGTCCCGTTGGTGGAAAAAAGATATTTCACCATCGGAATGTTGGCCGGCAGGGTTGAAGAGGTGGTGGTATGCAATTCCTAATCACTAGATTTCATACCAAACGCCCGGGTTCAATTCCAGATCTGTACATTTCTCATAAGGAGTGGGGCCATGCATGTTGATGGCGATTTGCACCTTGTTGTTATTCGATAGAAGAAATGTGTTGACATTGGGTTTCTCCCTCTTCCTTAACCACCACCACCACCACCACCACCATCATCATCATCATCATCACAAACTACACAACACACAGCATGCAGTCATCACACTGGACGTAGAAACTCATACACTCATCAAGTGAGATGGCTACGTGGTTTGGGTCACGTAGCTGTAACTTTTATTTGTGAGATAGGAAATTTAAAACCCACTGTTGGCAGCCTTGCTTTCCATGGTTTCCCTTTTCCTTGCCAGGCAAAAGTCCATGGTCGCTTCCTGCTCATTGCTATCCTTGTCCTGTCCCATCATTGCCACAAGACCTGTGTCTGTGCGACATTAAAAAAAAAAAAAAAAAAAAAAAAAAAACACTATATACACTTGTGTAATGTGTTTTATTGGTGTTCCTGTGCACCCCACTCATCATCATCATCATCATCATCATCATCATCATCATCATCATCATCATCATCATCATAATTGAGTATTCAGTCCACAGATTGGTTGTTGTCACAAAATGATGCCAAGTTGTACGGTTGTTTGCAGCCTTTTTCATTGCATTGTAGTTTCCGATTCAATAAAAGAATACTGGGCGATTTGGCCATACGGTTAAGGGTGTCTAGCTGTGGGCTTGCATTCCAGAGATAGTGGGTTCAAACCCCACTGTCGGCAGCCCTGAAGATGGTTTTCTATGGTTTTCCGTTTTCAGATCAAGCAAATGCTGGGGCTGTACCTTAATTAAGGCTATAGCCGCTTCCTTCCCACTCCTAGGCTGTTCCTATCCCATCATTGCCATAAGACCTATCTGTGTCGGTGCGTCGTAAAGCAAATTGTAAAAAAGTCAATAAAATAATGTATGCAAAAAAGCATGCAGATGAATAAAACATCAAATTATATGATTTTAAAAAGTCCAGCATGACAGGGGCTCTGTACTGTAGTTCATGAAGTGAGCATGTTGTCCATTACACTATGTGAAGGCTTCCGTAAATGCCAATGTATACAAAAAGTTATACCAGGTGTTTCAAAACTGATAAACTAAAATTTGAAAATTAAAGTACATTTTAGTTTTTTTCAAAATACGTTTTGATTTTTTACCCTTGTAGATTTTTCTTGTGAAAGCTTTATGTATGCTGTGTTTCTCAGAGACTGTAGATGTGAGAGTGTTTTGTTACTCTTGCAACTCAAGTGAAGCATTCACGATTAAAAACCTGCAATACAATACTCATCACTGTTGTGGTATCATGTTTTTATCAATATACTGAGCTGTTTTTATCATAGTGTTAGAAATATGTTATGGGACAAAGATGTGCCAATGGAAGCAAAGGAATCTATGTACAAGATGTATTACATACCCATAACATCATCATCAGCATCATCATCATCTTTATTTCCCGTTTCCAGCTTCCCGGGTCGGGTTGTGAATCAAGGACCTCCATTGCTGCCTGTCTCTTCACCACTCTTCTCCTTTTTTAAGTACATCTTCTGGTTTTCCTCCCCTCTTCTCTATGCACTCCCACACTGAAGCTGTCCACCGCTTTCGGGGTCTTCCTTGTGGTCTCTTTCCTGTTAACTTCTCTGAAAAAGCTTTTTTTTTTGGCACACTCTCTTCTCCCATTCTCGTCATATGCTCATACCACTTTATCTTCGTTGTTTCTGTCTTGTCTTGAAGTTTCAAGATTCCTGTCCTTTTCCTTATCTCTTCATTTCTAATTATCCTTTCTGGTCTTGCCCTCGGCACCTCATAGGAATTTCATCTCTGCTGCCTGTATTCTACTCTCCTCTCATTTTGTTGTAGTCCATGATCCAGCTGCATAGGTTAGTACGGTATGGGTTCATAATAGTTTGAATATAATACTTTCTTACATTTCTTCAGGACATCTTGGTTCCACAAAATACCCCTTATACTCTGGTAGAAGCTGTTTGCTTGTTGTATTCTTTTCCCAATTTCCTCGGTAATCTTTCCATCTTCTGTGATCATACTTCCCAAGTACTTGAAACTTTTAACCACTTCCAGAATTTTAGCATTCATTTTCATCTTTCCTCTTCCTTCCTTCCTTCCTTCCTTCCTTCCTTCCTTCCTTCCTTCCTTCCTTCCTTCCTTCCCCTTGTCATCACTATTATTTTACTTTTCTCTGTGCTTACATTCCTCCCAAATATTTCTATAGCTTGATTCCATACATCTACTTGTTTTTGCACTTCTGTTTCATCATCACCCCATATCATTATATCATCTGCAAACAACGTGGCTTTTGTTGCCTGTCTTTCCAATCACTGCTTAATGTTCTTATGAATTTCATCCATGACTATGATGAATAGTATGGGGGATAGTACACTTCCCTGTTGGAGACCAGTTTCTACTTTAAACCATTTTGTTTTTCCTATACTAGTCTTCACATTACTAACACAATTTTTGTACATAGCTTTTATCATTTGCACTCCCACTCTGTTTAACTTGTTTTTTCTTTAATGTGGCCCATATCAACTGTCTGGGCACACTGTCATAAGCTTTCTTAATGTCAGTAAATGTCATCACTATGTCTTTTCCAAAATTCCATCTTTTCTCCATCATATGTCTTAATGTAGAGATCAGGTCAAACCTTGATCTGTCTTTCCTAAAACCATACTGTTCTTCTTCCATTTACCCTTCTAGCTTCCTCCTCAGTCTTCCTTCCAATACTCTCCCAAATATCTTAGCTACATGAGCAATAAGGGTGATCCCTCTTTAGTTATTGCATTCCTTTTTATCACCTTTTTTAAATATTAGGATAATTAAACCCTTTCCCCACTCTTCTGGGATCTCTTTCTTCCTCCAGATTATTCTAAATAATCTGTACAGCCACTGTAGCCCTATTGGTCCTGCTGCTTTTATCATTTCCGTAGTTACCTCATCCACTCCTGCTGCTTTACCGCTCTTCATCTTTTGTATGGCTTCCTCTATTTCTAATATCAATATCTCCTTTTCTTGTTCTTCTTCTTTCCACATTGTTTCTTACGGAGCAGAAACTTGGAAAATGACAAAAAAGGATGAGAGTCTAATTCAGGCAGCCAAAATGAAGTTCTTAAGAAGTATGATGCAGAGGAGTAGAAGAGACAAAATAAGGAATGAGAAAATCCGGGAAGAAATTGGAGTGGAGAAAGTGAATGATAGAATAGAAAAGAGCCAATTAAAATGGTTTGGGCACATAAAGCGAATGAGTGATGAAAGAATGCCAAAAAAAGGTGATGAAAATGCAAATGCAAGGAGAGGCTGCGAATGACCACCATTGAGATGAAATGACACAATCCAACGCAGTATTAAAGGAAGAAACCTGGATTGAGACACAGTGTTGGAGTAGGAGTGGTGGAAAGACCGAAGAAAGTGGAGAGGAACCATATTTGCCCATACCCGGCTACAGCTATTTAATAATGGGAAATGATGATGATGACTGAGCTAATTTCAGTATTGTGTTACATCAATGTTATATTAAAAGAAATGGAAGGGAGGGGGGGAGGGTGTCTACCTGTAATAATATTCACCTCTCAAGACTTCTCTGGCAGATAAAGTATTGTTTTACCCTTGAATGGCTGATAATTTATGCATGGGGTAACTTAAATTTATGCTGCCAATAGTGCTACCTGAGAGTGGTCGAATGGAAATATTCTCTTTTGTGGAGGGAAAGTTACGTGTTACATTACCTGTAAGTGATAGAAAAAGAAACCTGTATGTTATTGTTGATTATTTACTATTTCAGTGGCCTTTTTTTGTTGTTGTTAATCAGTGGATGATTTTGGACTTTTAAATTGTCATGGCATTTTGTTTCATTTTGTACCATTAGGGGCTGATGACCTAGATGTTAGATCCCTTTAAACAACAAACATCATCATCCTCATCATGTTGTTGATCCATATTAGGTCTTAAGTCACATTCTACAAGTTGCTACCAGTCTGAAGCTTGGTGATTTCATTTTGTATGGAACCAGTACATAGTAGAACCTTGATTATATGTTCCCGGAACCAACGTTTTTCTGGATTATTTGTTTAAATTACATAGTCTCACGAGCATCCTAATTAAATTATGTAATAATCCCACATTATCAGTTCCTCAAAGAAATGATTTCTGGATCAACTGTCCAGAAATTTCAGTCCCATCAGCGTTAAATCCTCGATCAAGCATATTTCAAGAAAGGCTGGCTATGGCATACTTAAGGATCTTGGTGTTAAAGTCCGTCCAGTCATTGCGATAATTAGAGCAAGTACTGTACTGGAAAAGTGATCGGCGGTGAACTTTCATAAGGGACCATTTGGTGGTATTGTTTAGAGAATCCTGGGAAATCATGAAGTAGAGAGTGTTCACAACAGTTGGAGGGAGACAGAGCACATTTTGGCACATTTTGGGAGCTCTGCTTGAAGACAGAACAAGTTTCATCAAATGTCCGTACTCGTTAAAAGTCTACATTATGTCTAGGGTTAGATGATTTTTACTTTTTTTAAATTGTGTTGCCGAGCAGGTCTTCGGCACTTCCCTCAGGGCACTGTATAGTCTCTGGGCTTTCAAGCAGGAATCAAAACTGCTGCTTCTTAACACAAATCTAGTATTTTAATATTATTGTATACGATTATGTTATCGAGACCAGAACAGATGTTGCACCTTACATACATACATTCATACATACATACATACATACATAAAGCCATGGGAGGTTTTGGGATTGTCTTATTACTGTTTTGGTCCCAATATAAAACCAAAACCAAACCCCATGGCACTACAGCCCTTGAACGGCGTTGGCCTACCAAGTGACGGCTGCTCAGCCCGAAGGCCTGCAGATTAAGAGGTGTCGTGTGGTCAGCACGACGGATCCTCTCGGCCGTTGTTCTTGGCTTTCTAGACCGGGGCCGCTATCTCACCGTCAGATAGCTTCTCAATTCTAATCATGTAGGCTGAGTGGACCTCGAACCAGCCCTCAGGTCCAGGTAAAAATCCCTGGCCTGGCCGGGAATCGAACCCGGGGCCTCCGGGTAAGAGGCAGGCATGCTACCCCTACACCACGGGGCCGGCACTTGTTCCTAATATAAGACTGGAAATTGTACGTTTTTGTGTAGAAAAAAAAAAAAAAAAAAAAAAAACAAACAACATAGTCCATAGTCGTTATTTGCGCATGTTACATTTTACAGCTGAGCTGAAGGTCACTAACAACCATAATTTCTGAAGTTTTGATGATACAGTATTATTTTTCTTTCCAATTTGATTGTGATTAGTGACGGGCAGAATTGAATATAATGCGTTCAAGAACTTTTGAGAATCAATACCGTACTTACATTCAAAACCATATTCTTGAGTTGTAAGATTATAATTATACATATTTAATTTTTGTGACATTTAGCCAAATTGTTTATGGTTCACTTGTTCCCAGATTATTTGTTTTCGTGTGTTGTACATTTTTTTCTTGTGGTTCCATCAGAAACAGAGATTTGAGGTTCCACTGTATTTGTATAGGCCTCCCATCTCTTTTACTGACCATTATCTTGGTCTTTTTTTTTAATAGCTGAATTTGAGGTTATTTCCTTTTGTTAGTTTTGTGCTCTTGTAGTTCCTTTTAATCTACTTTCCACACATAAAAAAGGTATGTCATCTGGGATGAACACAACGTTCTTTTCTTTCATCTGTGATGATTTGGTGGAATTTTACCTGGATCTCTTCTGTTATCACAATGAGAAGTTGAGACTGAGCTTCTGTCTGTCTTTAACCTCATTGTGCTGGGCTGTGTGTGCTGGCCTTCTGAGTCTAACTTGGTGTATTCAATTCTTAATCAGTCCGGTGGTATTTGATGCTCAAAATATGTCAGCCTCGCGTCTGTAGATTTACTGGCAAGTTAAAGAACTTCTGTGGGACAAAGTCCAGCACCTCGGTGTCTCCAAAAACTGTAAAAGTAGTTAGTGGGACATAAAATAAGTATAATTATTTATTTGAACCTCATTGTATTGTGAAATCTTTCAGTTACACATATTGATTTTACAATAGATTCTCTCAATCATACCATCATCTGATCCAATTTTCCTTGGACAAGATATACAAGAGTCATTCTCCTTGGCTGAGTGGTTATCGTAGTGGACTTCAGTTCATATGGCCCAAATTCAATTCCCGGCTGCGTCTGGGATTTGAATTGTTCCTTTAGCTCTGGGCCACCGAAGAAACATACAATCCCTGAACATAGGGTTGGCGTCAGGAAGGGCATCTGGGTGTAGAACTGGGCTTCATACACATTAGTGCTGACTCCAAAGAACTGGGAAAAAGTTAAGGGAAAGAAGGAGAATCTTTCTGATATACAAAAAGACCAACCAATCTGTTATATCCATAGTTACTTTTCCATCAGTTGACAAACTCCTAAAATTAAATCAACTGTTAACCTTCCCTTACTGCATCCATATTGTTTCAGTTTTGGTCACATATCTGTGAGCTTGTTACATAAGACCTGCCTGTCAATCAAATGCAGAAGAATTTTAGAAAAATGAATTATCATATGGGTATGAGAATGTGTGTCCAATATAAATTTTTTTAGTGTCTCTTTTCAACCTGGAGAAAATTGCAGATTAACTGTAAACAAAATTATTTCCTTAATTGGGTTTGATGCCTAATGATGTCAACAGCAGCTCCATTTGCTTTGGGTCTGACAGCTTTAGGCATTTATGAAATTCAAAATACATTTGTAACTTGAATTAGCTGCATATAGGCATATAGGCATCTTGACTATTTTAATTGCTTCTGCCATCTATTAGTGCATTTTAAAAACTCTTCTGTATATTACATTGGAGTATTGCCAGTCTTTTGTTTAGATTTTCTGATTCCACGCCAGAAGTTGTGTTTGCCAATACTGCAGCCATATGATCTGCAAGATGTGGATTTGTGGAGTTCAAGCCAGTATAGTACTTAATACTGTAATTTGCATAATTTCTAACATACAAAATTGTTGTCAAATGGTTTCTTTTTCAGGTATTTTTTAAACTTTATTTGATCATACGAATATCCTTGTATGCTAAAAACTTAAAAGATATTTTTTTTATCTTGGATAGCTTTTGTTTGCTGCAGTTTTTTTTTGATACAGCTAACTGCCCTCCCATGAAAAAAACAACTCCAAAGGGCCACGGCCTATCAAGTGACCATTACTCAGTCCGAAGGCCTGTAGGTTACAAGGTGTCATGTTTGCATGACAAATTCTCTCTGCCATTATTCTTGGGTTTCTAGACTGGGGTCACTATCTCACAGACATATAGCTCCTGAATTGTAATCACATAGGCTGAGTGGACCTCAAACTGGCCCTCAGATCCAGGTGAAAATCCCTGTCCCGGCTGGGAATCGAATCCGGGTCTTCCAGGTAAGAGGCAGACACACTACGCCTGCACTGTGGGGCCAGCTTGATACAGCAGTAATAATAATATAGCTCCTGAATTGTAATCACATTATCGTCGCCATAAGACCTATCTGTGTCGGTGTGACGTAAAGCCCCTAGCAAAAAAAAAAAAAAAAAAAAAAAAAAAAAAAAAAAAAAAAAGTAATCACATTAGGTTGAGTGGACCTCATACTGGCCCTAAGTTCCAGGCGAAAATCCCTGTCCCGGCTGGGAATCGAACCCGGGTTCCAGGTGAGAGGCAGGCACACTACGCCTGCACTGTGGGGCCGGCTGGATACAGCAATAATAAAAATAAAAATAATAATAACAACAACAACAACAATGGTGTATGGCCTCTAGAGAGGTGTGGTGCAGATTTTTCAAACTGATGTCCGTGGGTGACCTGCAATCTGTGGAATACTATACAGTGACTAGTGTGTTTTGTTCTTGCTGGATACAGAACAAATGCATATACACGATGCACTGCATCAATTACCCACGTACAGCGATTTCGCATTTGTCTCTTGTCAAAATGCTTGAAGTGCAAGATATTTCCCTTCTACATAATAAGACGTAACACAACATGCTAATAGGCTTACGACCAATGTTTAGGTAGGAATGTATTTCTGTTTTTTGTTGCATACGACCTTCCGTTAATTATGGGAACATTGTGTTCATTGATAGTAGTGGTAGCGGACCATAACTCCGAAGATATTGTGTTCACGACTTATGTTTATAGAATCTTTTCTCCTTTTCTTGCGTGCAGCCTCCTCTGTACATGTTCGAACCTTTTTCAAGGACAAATTGTATATTGCCTGGTGTATAACTTGGCTATTCCTGAACTTAAATATCAAATTTTGTGAAATTCCGTTTAGCCGTTTTACTGTGATGTCATAACAAGATACACAAGCCCCCACTACCTGGCTGTGACACATTCCTTCCAGAATACTCATGAGACAGCCAGAAAGGCTAGGATATAAAAGGCCAAGGTCAGGGCCACCCTAGTAGTGTAAATTTCTGCCTGGGAGACTGATTACCTCGGATCGAGTAGGGGTATTTCAGTTGCCTTGATAAAGAATACTGCAATGTATTCGAAACATCAGCAAACTGTATGTGATGTGCAGACAACTACAACATGGTTAAACCCGGAAATTAAATTAAATAATTCTTCACACCGTGGAAGCTTCACTTCTAAGATAGACAAAAATTAACCTGAACTTACATTTGACTTTTGTATATCTAATTGGAGATAAAGGAAAAGTATTTTCCTCTCTCCACCCAGTCATATGCTTTTTCCAAATAACTGATACACTATTATCAACTCCTTCCCTTTTTCCTTTAACTGCCTGAGTGAAAAAATATATATCTGTGGTTCATCCATTTCTTCTATCCATGTTGTTTCTCTTCAGATTGTTCTTCCATTATTTCTCTCAGTCTCTGTTTTATAATCTCCATTATCTTAAGGCAATGTGACAAAAGGGTGATGCCTCCTTAATTGGTGCACTTCTTTTTTAAATAGTGGTATTATAATTCTTTTTCTCCCCAATCATTCCAGCTGCCTTAATCATGTCTGCTGTTAGTTCATCTGCTCCCACTGACTTTTCATTTCTTTCAGGGCATTTTCTGACTCTTTTCAAGTAATTGGAGGTAGTTCCTTCTTTAATTCATTAGTGACTTTGGTAACCTGTTCTTGTTCACATTTCCCATTCAGTACTTTTTCAAAATAACTGTTCATTTCTTTTCTGATTCCTACCATGTCTCTGATAATGATTCCATCCTCTGTTTAAATAGCTTTACATTTTTGCCTATGTGATATTTTACTTTTCATTAACCCGTATAAGATTTTCTGATTTCCTTTACTGTCTTCCTCAATTCTTTGGGTGAAAAGTTCCCAGCTCTTCTTCTTTCACTACTCTTTTTACCTTGAGTTTCTTATTCCTGTTCCTGTCTTCCTATTTTTTATTGTCCTTTGGTACAATTTCCTGAGCCTGATTATGAACATCTTTGTTCTTTTTTGCCCTATTTCTTTCTTTAATTGTATGCTTTATCATTCCAACAACTTTTTTTTTGTCCTTGACTTTACCTTTTGTTTTACCATATACTTCTATAGTACAATTAACTATTTTTGTTCTAAATGCATTCTACTCTTCATCAATACTACATGTCTCATTTCTTGGCACTTAAGTTGCTATCAAATTTTGAAAATCCTTCTTGATTTCTTCATTTTTCAGTTTACATTCTTTAATCTTTGGCAGTCTCTCTACTGCAGGTGTTACCTTAACTACTCAATTAGATCAACTACTAAGAATTCTGTGGTTACTATCCAAGCTGTCACTTGGGATAACTTTCATATCCCTAATTTTTTCTCCAATTAATTTATCAGTTGTCACATAATCAATAACTGTCTTTGATTTTCCCTGCCAGCCATATCTAGTAATTTTACGGCTATTCTGTATTTTGAAGAATGTATTTTTTATTAAAAGATTGTTTCTTACACACAAATTTATTATATGTTCCCCCCTCTACCTTTCTTGTTCCATATTCAAAAGGGCCAATCACCATCTCGTACCCAGATCTATTGACCCCAACTTGAGCGTTCAGATCCACAATTATCATAACATTGTCTTCCATATCATCCAGGAATTCTGTTTTCTCATCATCATTGCATCCTTGCTGAGGGACATACACTTGGACTATTGTAAAACTATTCTTCTCTAAGTTTACTCAGAATTTCATTATTCTATCATTTACGAAGGTAACATCTGTGACAAGTGTGATATCTTTGTGGAGTACCGAACCTACCTCAATTTTGTGCTTCCTTTCTATTACCATGCCAGTGCAGTTTGTAACCTCCTCTCAACAATTTGTCCCTTTCTATTTTGTCTAGCTCAAGCCCAGTATATGAATCTTCCTCCTGTCCACATAAAGTTCAACTCCTATAACTTTGTGAGGTAGAGAGTACCAGGCAGACATTTCATGGTCTTGAAGTTCCTGATGTATTTTCCTTGTATCCTAAAGACCACCACCATCATCATCATCATCATTTTTATCAGTTTCATTTCCGTTTGTCCAGCTCCTGGCAGGTCTGTGTGTTGATGGTATATCATCACTAATTTTTAGTCTATTGTTACGAAGAGATCGCCACTCCTAAAGGCATTTTAGAGCTACTGCCAGCAATAATTCAGACTGCCTCTTACATGGAGAACAGACGCCCTTGCAGCAGCCCCTAACATAGGAAAACAAATACTGCTGATGAATAGTGTACTCATATTATTCCCTGAGTACTCGGCTGCCTCTTCCGCAATCTCTGCCGTTCCGAAGTCCATCTCCCCTGCTGTAGATCATGTTGAGATCTTCACTCGTTACCGTAAGCTGGAACCTTTACCAGATGCCACACGCTGGGTCAGTGTGCTCTGGAACTCGCATAGGCAAGAGCGCCACTCCCTGGGCCGGGGCTGCCTCCAAAGAGGGTCCCTGCCTGCTACCTAGAAGTCTAAAGTTGATCAATAATTCTGTCATTATTAGCTATGTTCAAAGAACTTGGACAAGATGAAATTTCATTTATTGGCTCCCGACTAGCGTAAACATATGCAACAGCAGTCCTGATTAGAACATTGAAAGCATTGATATGTTGGAGTGCTGCTTCCCACAATGCTTTGAAGATACCTGGACCTTTATGTTTATTATCAGAATATAACATGCAATCTGGAATGTCAGTAGGCAACTGCAAAAATTCCCTTCAAGAACCTTTGTATTATTTTATCTTCATCATTGAGAAAACTAGAGGTTATACATGTCAGTTGAGCAGTCTGAAAGGGATAGAAAAGTGCAGGACTGTATTCATAACGTCTTTCTGATTAGGCTTAAGTAGAGGAAAAGATGTAAGCACATCTAATTTTCGGAGTAGGTTTCTCAGAACTGGATTTGCATCAAAGTTAATCGTATTGGTGAAGGGAAGGTAGTGAAACTGTTCACCTTGTTTGTTAGTGTTAATCATCATGTTTTCTTCTACTAACAGGTTCCTTTCAACAAGTTTCCCTTTTTCAAAACACACTCTGACACATTTATTGGAGTTTATTTCCAGGCCTATCTCTCAGAACATCCGTAAGCTGTTAATCTTCATTTCCTGGATCCATATTGTTTTTCACTGAGTTCAACGAGAGATGTGATTGTATGTTTTTTTAATTCTCTTCCGTGAAAGTTTAGCCATATGTCTTTTATTGTTAACCCTCTAGTTTGAATACTTTTCTCTTAGTTTTTCTTGAAAAATGTGGTGCTGATACCTTCTTTCCATTGCAGTGCGACATTTCATGAAATTATCAGTAAATCTATTTCTTGCTTTCCATTGTCTTCCAGTCAGAAAGAAAGACACTCTGACTTCTAATGAAGTGACATTCACTGAACTATATATATATATATATTTTTGCATTCGGGTCGAAGCCCACTCAGCCAGTGAATTATGAATGGAAGGGATTTTTATAGGAACTTATCTTTTAATTTATTTATTGCTCGGAGGTAGGAGAGATGGATTCGTCTTCTCATCATAAGGCCTATGAGGACATCCAGTGGTACGCGTGACTAGGCCGTGTATCAGAAGAAGATAGGAGTGTTGTAGTTCTGATAGGGTAAGTTCAATGCTAGGTGAAGGACTTAGATTCGCAGTCCAATGTCAGAAAGAAATGCATATAACTCAAAGTAAGCAGATTGGTCACTTTTGTGGAGAATTGACGAAAGAATAGGGGGTAATTTGTATCCCAATGCCAATAAATTTTGAAGTAGGCAAGTCGTGCGTACAAAGTGGTGTGGACATCCAAAGAATATATGATTAAGATCGGCAACTGTATCAGCTGAACATGAACAGAAGGGAGATCATAGTAATTGGATTTTTTGCAGATGCTGAGGGAAACAACCATGATGAAACTTCATTCTTGCAATTGTTCTGATGAATTGACGCGAATAGGGACGCTGATGGTGCCAAAGAACCTTTTGGAATATCTGGATGGATAGTGGCATAGTGTTTTCCGCGTTGTTGGGAGGTATCATGCCACTCGTTCCACGCCGTCAATTGCCGTCGACGAAGCAAAGAGGTGTAAGCCGATGCTGGAACTGTCGTGTAGGTCTGTTGGCCTTCAGTGGCTGCAGATCGTGCTGCTTTGTCTGCTAGCTCATTGCATGGGATTTTACCCACACAAATGAAACTTTCTTCCCCTGTGTCTCAAGTCAATGTACCTGTGCAATAATCTCGTGTACGAGAATCAAGGATGATGTCCGTGAGTTAATGGTTTGTAGACTCTGCAGTGCTGATCTAGAATCAGACAACACCACAATCAACCGCTCAGGAAGATTTGCAGCGTATTTGAGGGCCCCCAAAATGGCTGTAAGCTCAGCCGTAAATATAGATGCTGTCGGAGATAGCTTGAATTTACCACAACTGCCAGATTGAACATCCATATAGGCGCTACCCACTGTATGTCCTTTGATCCATCTGTGTAGATGTGTCGGGCGTGTGGCCATTCTGCCAGGTAACGTTTCAGGCTGACATCGTTACAGTTCACAGTGATCTCAAATGATGTTTCTAGTCGAATATCCAGTTTCTTAATAGTAGTTTCAAAAGAAGAGTTAAAACTGGGATGGGTATCTGTAGTGCTTATAATACGTCTGCAACCACTGAGATTGGTAAATTCATCCACTAGGATCGGTTGACGTTTCTTTCTCCAGTAGCGTGAAGTCAGTACTAGGGTAGTCAGCTTGGATATCTTGTGAAGTATTGGAGACTTCCTGTATTGAAAAAGTTTGAAAATATATTTCCCCGCTAGATACTGCCTTCATAGATGGAGAGGAGGTTCGAGTGTTTCAAGTAGCAAAGCATTTGTAGGTGTAGACTGCATTGCTCCTATGCAGAGTCTAAGGGCCTTTTACTGACATTTGTCTAGTTTAGTTAACAAGTTTTGGAAGTCGTAGCAAAGCATCCACTTCCATAATGCAGGAGAGGTCGAATCAAAGTTCTGTACAGTTGCAGCGCAATTTTCGGGTCACAGCCCCACCAAGAGCTTCTAATGGCTTGTAAGATATTGACTGAAATATCACACTTACGGAGCACATGATGAACATATGGAGACCATGTCAATTTGTGATCGATGAGAAGTCCTAGATAAGGCACTACCACCTTGTAGGGAAATAAGTAGGAACCCAGATGAATTGTGTCCAGTGGGGGTCTCGAATGTCGAGTGTAGATATAGACTGCTGATTTTCCTGCAGATATCGTTAATCCATGGTTATGAGGCCAAGGAGTGAAAGTCCTCATGGCAACCGTCATCTGTTCTTGACACTTGTCCAAGGATTCAGCTTCTGTATAAATGCAAATATATGTATATGTTAAAAAGCAATGGAGCCAAGATAGAGCCTCGTGGAAGACCGTGGGATGTCATTCGAGGACCAATTGTCGTGCCATTGTGAAACATGAGATGTCTATCTTGTAGAAGGCAACTGAGGTTCCCAGTAAAGTCCTCTGGGAGATGTAGGAAGCGTAATTTGTCTTCTAAGACGGGAATAAGCACTCTGTCATACGCAGAAGACGGATCAGTGTACACTGCCACAACGTAATTGTTATTGCTCAAACCAAGTTGGATGTCTGTAATTAGATGTACAAGTGTATCTATTGTACCTTTCCCACGTCGAAAACCCATTTGTTGTGGTAGCAGCTTGTGATGTTCTACCCACCATTCTAATCGATGCTTAATCATCCTTTCCATAGTCTTGTACAAGCAGGATATCAAGGACAGTGAGCGATAGGATGAAGATAGTCGTGGATTTTTCCCATTCTTCAATAATGGTACCAGACAAATAAGTTTAAATGACGGAGGATGCACTCTTTGAAACCACATTCTGTTCATCAGCTTAAGTAGTTTCTTATGTCCATTACTAGACATGTTGAGTAACATTGGGTAATGGATGTTATCTGGGCCTGGGGAAGTATTATTACTCGTTTTCAAGGCTTTAATAATAAGTTCTTGAAATTCAAATGGACAAAGTAGTGGATGGAAATTATCTTCATGGCCATTGTGTGGTAAATAACCTATATGAGCTGGAGGAGGGGCCATTTTTCTCACGATGTCCTCTTTTATTGGTATCGTACATGTAGATGTAAACTGAGGGCAGTTCTGTGAGTTTCGGAAACGATGAATATTCCACCACATCGTAGCAGGAGAGATAGATGAGTTGAGAGAAGTACAATATTGGTGCCAACCCTGACGCTTTTTAAGCTTGAATAAGCGTTTTGCTTTCGCTTGAGTTTGTTGTACGGTGAGGAAGTTAGCTTCAGAAGCATCCTGTTTATGATGATGGAGTGCCACACGCCTGTCATGCAGCGCAGCTTGACATTCTTTATCCCACCAGGGAGTTGGAGGTCGTTCGCTGTATGCATATGGTCTGTTTTGTGGATTTGTAAGGCAGGCTGCTCGATTAATGGAATCGCAGAATGTTTCATAGTCTCTGACAATGTCATTCGTTTCGTGGTATTCTTCCAGGATGAGATCTATTGCCTCCTTGTAACTTGCCCAGTCAGCTTGTCGAATTTTCCAGCGATATGTTTGGTAGATGGTATGAGGAATGGTTGATGTATTAGTCGATGTTAATAATATTGGAAAGTGGTCAGATCCTAGAGTGTCCTGTAGAACCTGCCAGGAGAAGTCGAGTGCTGTTGAAGGAGATGCAAAAGTAACATCTACTGCCGAAGGAGCTTGATTAGGTCGGGAAATTCGGGTAGGGGACCCATCATTCAGTAGCACTAAGTTTTCTTCTTCAGCTACACCCATGAGTTGTATTCCATGTGAGTCAGTAGAAGAACTTCCCCAATTCAAGTGTATGAGTTGAAGTCTCCGAAGATAAGTACAGGCTGTGATAGTTTGGAAAAGAGTCGACGCAGTTCGTGTACAGATACCAGTTGGTTAGGTGATCGGTATACGGAAACAATAGTTAATGGTGAACCCCTGTAGTTAACCTTGATGGCACATGTTTCCAATTTAGACCCTCGAAGATTAAGAGTTACTTGATCATAAATGATGTTCTTCTGGAGGAGAATTCCAACCCCTCCATAACCATCACCACGATCACTTCTTATAGAATTGTAACCTGGAAGCTGAAAGGGGGTAGTATCCTTCAGCCAGGTCTCACTAACTACACACATTGAAATGGAGTAATCTCGCAGTAGAGTCTGAAGGCTAAGTTTATGCGCTCGTATTGAGTGACAGTTCCACTGTATTATTTTATTCAGTTGAGGTGTGGTATCCATGGTTATTCTGATTCAAAAGTAATGAAATAACGTCATGTATGTGAGAGGGATCATTTTCCGAGGAGGCCGTGTTTTTAAGCGTCAAAATAAACTGGACAATGTTTTCAAGCAGTGGAGTTGTAGGTAGAGCCTGTGGTGTTGTTTGAGGCTGTTGACTTGGTTGAACTTGTTGTGTAGGGTATATAGGTCCAGTGGAGTTGGCAGGAGAACGCTGTCCATTGTAGTATGTTTTCCACTGGTTGTGAACTGGAACTCTAGACTTTGGGGTGGAAGGACGTTTGGGTGTAAAACGAGAGGACACCTTAGAGGTACTAGAGAAAGAAGAGTTGGAAAGGTTATTGGTGGGAAGTGGCCCACGTGCAGGGAAAGGAAGGGATGGAAATTCCTTGTGATAAGATGTACTTGCTGGAGGAGTGTTATTTTGCATCACAGTATTAGCATATATGCTTGTGGATTCCATTTCGAGTGCTTGCTCAATGGTGATATTTAAATGGGCCATATTATATTTAATCCTACGCTGTCGTTCGTATTCTGGACAGGATCGATCATCTGCACGATGAGGGCCAGAGCAGTAAATACACTGACTGACAGAGCAAATGCAACACCAAGAAGGAGTGGTCAGAACTTTATGCCAATTGCAGGGTAGACTGACGTCACTGAGGTATGCGCATGATGTGAAATGCGCCGCTGTGCTGCGCACGTAGCGAACGATAAATGGGACATGGCGTTGGCGAATGGCCCACTTCGTACCGTGATTTCTCAGCCGTCGGTCATTGTAGAACGTGTTGTCGTGTGCCACAGGACACGTGTATAGCTAAGAATGCCAGGCCGCCGTCAACGGAGGCATTTTCAGCAGACAGACGACTTTACGAGGGGTATGGTGATCGGGCTGAGAAGGGCAGGTTGGTCGCTTCGTCAAATCGCAGCCGATACCCATAGGGATGTGTCCATGGTGCAGCGCCTGTGGCGAAGATGGTTGGCGCAGGGACATGTGGCACGTGCGAGGGGTCCAGGCGCAGCCCGAGTGACGTCAGCACGCGAGGATCGGCGCATCCGCCGCCAAGCGGTGGCAGCCCCGCACGCCACGTCAACCGCCATTCTTCAGCATGTGCAAGACACCCTGGCTGTTCCAATATCGACCAGAACAATTTCCCGTCGATTGGTTGAAGGAGGCCTGCACTCCCGGCGTCCGCTCAGAAGACTACCATTGACTCCACAGCATAGACGTGCACGCCTGGCATGGTGCCGGGCTAGAGCGACTTGGATGAGGGAATGGCGGAACGTCGTGTTCTCTGATGAGTCACGCTTCTGTTCTGTCAGTGATAGTCACCGCAGACGAGTGTGGCGTCGGCGTGGAGAAAGGTCAAATCCGGCAGTAACTGTGGAGCGCCCTACCGCTAGACAACACGGCATCATGGTTTGGGGCGCTATTGCGTATGATTCCACGTCACCTCTAGTGCGTATTCAAGGCACGTTAAGTGCCCACCGCTACGTGCAGCATGTGCTGCGGCCGGTGGCACTCCCGTACCTTCAGGGGCTGCCCAATGCTCTGTTTCAGCAGGATAATGCCCGCCCACACACTGCTCGCATCTCCCAGCAGGCTCTACGAGGTGTACAGATGCTTCCGTGGCCAGCGTACTCTCTGGATCTCTCACCAATCGAACACGTGTGGGATCTCATTGGACGCCGTTTGCAAACTCTGCCCCAGCCTCGTACGGACGACCAACTGTGGCAAATGGTTGACAGAGAATGGAGAACCATCCCTCAGGACACCATCCGCACTCTTATTGACTCTGTACCTCGACGTGTTTCTGCGTGCATCTTCGCTCGCGGTGGTCCTACATCCTACTGCGTCGATGCCGTGCGCATTGTATAACCTGCATATTGGTTTGAAATAAACATCAATTATTCGTCCGTGCCGTCTCTGTTTTTTCCCCAACTTTCATCCCTTTCGAACCACTCCTCTTTGGTGTTGCATTGTCACTGTCAGTCAGTGTACATTTAGGCGGATCTGGAGTAAGGCAATCTGCAGTGATGTGACTGTCGCCGCAGCTTGCACAGCGTGCTTTTCTACGACACTGTTTATTTACGTGGCCATATTTAAGACATTTTTAGCAAAGGGTTACATTCTGGACGTACGGTTCTACACCACACCGAGTGTTAAATATATACACGTAAGGAGGTAAAGTGCGACCTTCAAATATAACACACAACAGTTGCCGAGGCACTAGTACAGTCTGACCATCTCGCACAAGTTTACGGTGAAAGCGATGTACTTCTAATATTTTCTTATCTGACTGAATTTCTGAAAGTAATTCTTCCTCCGAGAAGGACGTATCTACTGCACGAATTAGACCTGTCTTCACTGTTAGATGCCTTGGTATGTAAAGACTGAGTGAAGGGGATTGTAACTGAGCAAGCCTGTTTGCACAGATAGCGGAAGAAAGTTCTATTTGAACCCTATTACGTCCCTTTATAGTAATGTTCATTATAGAAGTACGCATGTCTGGTATTAAGGCCCTAATACACTTTCCCAAGGACATTGGATGTAACCGGCCGATATGTTTAGTTGCCGCACCTGCCTCATCGGGTTTATGTTCAGCATACACTATGAACGGACCTTCATCATCTAACTTATAGAAGTATGACTCATGCTGAGCGCTGCTTCGTACCTGTTAACTTGGAGCAAGTTGGCTAGCTGTATGCTGGGACGTATTCAACTGCACAGGCTGCACTGATGGGGCTGGCGGAATTGGGCAGCTAGTTCCATGTTCATGAGAATTTTCACTGGCACTTACTGACACCGATAGCTTCTTCACACTTAGGCCCTCTTCATTCCAGTAATCAGGACGCTCATCCGGGAGACCACGTTTACGTAGTGTAGATATTTGAGAAGGTATTTGGTCTACATCACTTAACGGTCCGTCTGAATAGCACAAATTTAATGAGGTACCTATAGCTGAGCTAACTGAATTATGGTTAGATAGAGTACCTAGGCCACCGTTTGATGATTCCTCCATCCTCACTAAGTCCCGGGGACCCTCGTCCTCACTCACAGGTAACACTAATCCCTTATGTGCACGTGTGTATATAATACTATTATTCAATACAGTCACACTGAAAGAACAGTTCTGTAAACACAGTTCAACAGGCACGAGGTGATAGCGAGCTCTAGAAAGCAAAGCGACACTCCTAGCACAGCGAGCATAGCACAACCGTGTCTAGATGTTAAGGATGTTAGAAAGTTATTTTCACAAGATTAGTTTGCGTAATTACTTAGTTTTAATATTTATGTGAGGAGCTTGTTTTTCTTCCGACTATATTCAATATGTATTTCCATGTCTTATTATATAAATTCATCACATTTACGTATGTTATCAAATTGTAAGGAAATTTGAATATACAGTATTGAGGATGTGTGCCCAATTGAAATTTACTAGCTGTATTCAACCAGGAGAAAATTGCAGAACAAAGAGAAATTAAAAGTAAACCATCGTATCATCATCGCACCTATGAAAACCGCTATGTGATATTTTTGGTGAAATACTGACTCGCAGCATATATATTACGAAGAGCGGGATTTCCTTGGCAGTATTTGCATAGTATTGAACATTAGATTACAGAAACTTACCAACCAAAGCTCTGAGCTAAAATATATTATATTAGTAGGGTAGGGATATTTGTTATGTTCTTTTTTTTTTTTTTTTTTGCGGCAAAGAAGTATTATTTATTTCAATATAATGTGTTCAATTTTTCAGAGTGGAGTTGGGCAAACAATTGGCAAAGAAGATTGAACCTGAACTTACGAATGATGAAGAAATTACTTCCCACGATCCATCAACTAATGGGCTCATCAGCTTCCTGAAGGCTAATTTTTAAATGTCTGTATGTTGTGATAGGTTTCAGAAAGAGAGTATTAGAAAGATACAAAATCATCTTGTTTCAGAAGCGAGTTTCTTAGATCTGTGTTGTGCCATAGTTCCATTAATGTTACTGTTTGACAGTATTTCATTAAGTACTGGATGTTGTACTCTAATTATTCAGGTGGCTGAATTTACATAATTTCAGGAAGTTTCTAAATCTCGTTTGGTAATACATTTTATTTTCTCTGTATGGAGGCAAATATAACTTTACCCCCTGATTTCTGCAACCAAATGTAGTAAAAGGGCTGTGATGGCTAAGCGGCCTTACATTGTTTTATATTATTTAGTAATATTTCAGACTTAACTGTTTCTTTTTCATCATGTTGCCAAATATAAAACTCAGGGATGCTCTCCTTTGATTAAATCAAAGCCTTAAGTCAGGTGCATTATCTCTTACAGTTCACAATAACATCACAGAAGTGCATCTTACGAAAATAATTGTTGTTATACAAATTATTGAAGTTGTACATATAGCTTTGTTTGCAGTGTGTTGTTTTCTAATATTTCCTTACTGTTCATTACCAGAACCATGCAAAATCTACTAGTTACTTCCTGAAGTTAAAGACTTTACACAGCCTAAGGTCATTCCTGTAGCTGATGGTACAGGTGCCATGTTTGATTTTACAACCTGTTGAATTCTGTTGAAAATCCTTGACTTCATTTGTAAAATATATGTTCACTGTTATTTTTGTAATGAAATATTTTCCTAGAAAGAGAGATCATTTTATCAGAAATTCATATGATTTTATTTATTAATCTGTTTATTTTGAGAAATTAAATCAAATTTAAATTTTATTTAATGCTCTTGGATTCTTCCTTTATTTCCTCCCTGTATAATACTAAGGATGGAATTGGACTAATGCTGTATTGCCAGTTAACTGGAATTAATTCTAGATTAGCTCATAAATGCCCAACTTTATACCACTTCACGTGCAATGTGACAAGTGATGTTCCAATTAATGCACTGAGTTATATGTTCTTCTTTTCTCTTTCTTCCACACTCTCTATCCGACTTCCTGCCCGATATGGTAGTGGACCAGTGACCACCATCTCTGCCTGTTCTACAGAGTCTTCTCTGAACACTCTGGGCCAGTTCACACCTCTACTCTTCACTGCTTCGTCTACTTTGGTTTCTCCCTAGTCTTGTTCCAGTCACCTCCCATTGCATCATTGCGTCATCATTATGACATATTATTTCAGAGATGACTGTTCAAACTCAATATAATTGACCAATTAATGAACATTAATAATCATTCCAAGCATATTATATGATGGTAATATATAATTAGTCTTTATCAACAAAGAAATGGCAAATAAAATCATATTTATAAAGATACGAACCTAAAAAATACCCACATAATAGTATAAACATATCCTACACATGTGATGGTACGAATGAAATACAGTACAACCAATGTAACTGGTATCTATCATCCTTTAATATAACATAGGATGGTGAAAGAAGAGTACTACTAATTATGAAAGTTGAGATTCTTTCTAATTATGAAGGTTGAGATTTTAGTTAAGCTCATGAAGATTTTAATTCCGCATATTTCTCTGTTATTCACAATCTGCTTTCTGTACTTTAACTCTTACAGTGCCAAGATGCCGATGCATCGACACTTACATAATTAATTGTGAACTTACATTCTGTGCGAAAAATGCCAGGATGCCGATTCCATCGGCACCCTCTTATAAGTGGTGTAGTTATGTAGTAAGGCGCTAGATGGCGTCACAAATCAAGTAGAAAGAATGTAGAATGTTTGTAATTCCTTCTTATGTCATTAGATGGCACTGACATAGCTTCATTTTTGCTAGTTTACTCGTCGATTGCGAGTGTATGATCTGTGAGCGCTTGACATCTATGATCCAATATGGCAGCCTCCTTGTTTGTTTATGTCCGCTTGTTGTGACTTGTTTCCAATAATTTTACGTTCTAATTGATGAATTTGAGTTATGTATCGTAATATATTAAGTTTTTTATTATTTCTACTGCAGTTATAATTACCTAGAAATTTATTTATGTCGTAGTAAAGTTGTAAATACTACAAGTATCACAACAAGGCATTGTCGTCACGTAGGCCTAATTCGGGAGAAGAAATTGAGAAACTTTTGGGTTGCTTTGAAGATGTAAGCGACTCTAATTTTATCGAAAGTGATGATTATGATATTTTTGGGGTCTTCAGGTAGCGCACCAGAGAATGATGGAGCCGTGCCATTGGCTAATGGGCTTACAACATTTCATGCAATGTCAGAGAGTTATAGTGACAGTGCTAATGAAAATGACAGTGGCAGTGAATTAGATTATTCTTGGAATGAATGCATATTTCCTGAAAGTAATGTTGTCCATCCTACCATTTTTATCAAATCCCAGGGCCTAAACACGTAGGCCTACCTGAATCTGATGCTCCGCCCATAGAATATTTCAATCTGTTCTTTACACTTTCACTTCTGACACTATTAGTTGATTTTGTATGTTGTTCTGATATTCTGAACTGTTCTGTAGTAACAAATACTGCTACTAGACACAGTTCTCTCAAATGATAACTATTACTCTCGCAAAATTAATAAAATTTCAATCGTTGACTGGATACACTGTTCGTGTCTTTCTCTCCACATGTTCAATGTTTTTGGAAATTAGTTTATAAATTCTAAAGTAGACCTACATTAACAACATAAATTGGTATATATGATCCCAGATACGAGTTAAGATTAAATATCTCCACTTAGTCACATTGAATTTAGTGTAAAATGTGCTAATTAATTTCAAATTATGTTTTTCCTTTTTTAAAATAAAAAATAATAACCTTCTTGTGCACACTATTCCACGAAATTTTGTTTTTTGAAATGCAAGTCACATGTTTATATTCCTTGGAGTATATCAAGCTCACATACCAAATTTTACCTCCATATCTTTTAAACTGAGACGTAAATAAAATATTTTATACAGTGATGCAAAATCCCTTGAAACATGCTTGGCATTCTATGCATATGATGACCTATTATGGGTCGGCATCCAAAGGGTTAAAATCTCCCTTTAAATAACACAACTACATTGCACCATTAGCTGACATTTTATTCTGCAGAATGTTGTTAGTTCTGTGTCTGTCCTCCTCCTCCACTACTTTCTGCAATATAGTAATCACTATTACCAAGGTGGAGTGTGGTAGGAGCTATGTCTGATGTGCTAAAAGAATCTCTGGACCATTAATATGCAAGTTAGCATGCATCTGGGATCAACTTTATCTTTGCTTTTGTTCATGCCTGGACACCATCACTGCACAGTTGCAGATACCGCATTCTTGGACTCCTGTTTATGCTGATAATATCATGGTCTTCTGTGAATCTTTGCAAGAACTGCAACAGCTAGACCAACACTGGAAAAGTCACTTGGATAAATATAAATAGTGACTTAACGTCAGGAAGATGGAATATGCAAAGTCTATTAACATTAACAGACCCTCGCTAAGAAAGACTCATCAAGGTTGCAGGCATCTGAGATGAAGTTCCTTAGGTCCACAATTCAAAAACCAAACTGGACAAGTTAAGGAATGATGTGGTTAGAAAGGAAGCTGGGATTGTTACATCATTGTTAGATCGGGTCAGCAAGTCCGGATTGAGGTGGTTTGGGCATGTAATGAGGATGGAGCCAACAAGGACAGCTTATGTCAACTTGTGGAGACATGTGGCAGGAAAATGGATGGTACGAAGACCAAGAACCTACTGGATGGACATTACAGATCGGGGAAGGCTACTGGTAGACATCATTAACAACAGAACATATCTCAATAAGACAGAATGGAAAAGGCTCTCCAATAGTACCCGGAAAACTGGAACTGGAAAATGATGATTATGATCCTAAAACAAATTTTAAATATTCGGGATCACTACTCTGCCATATGCAAGGAACAGAGTAAACACAGCCTAGATGAAGCAGCAGCAGGTTACACTAGTTCTTTCTGATCATAACATCCTGTTGTACTTAACTCTTAGAGTGCCGGGGAGCACGATCGCACTCCTCCGTAGCCTAGCGAAAAGTGCCACGAGCGCGATCGTGCTCCGTATTGCAGCTGTCTATGTAAGTCGTAATAGTTTGCACATATCTGACAGATGGCAGCTCCAGTTGGCATCACTCTGTAGTAGATACTACATAGTTTCTAAACCTACCACCAGAATCTCTGTGCAACATGTTGTGTTGATGTTATTTCTATTTCAGCTGTTTGGCGCATATCTGTAGACCACGTGTTCGTAATAATGGTGACTAGTTCTCATATTATGTTTGAAATTGATGATTATTTGGTACAATATATTGATTAATTGAGTGATGATTCTGATTATATCAAGTCAGGCGACGATTCAGATGATACTGAGAGTAATAATAATGCTGGTAACGTTTCAAACAGTGACGATTGTGGTTATGTTAACCGTGTGACAGTGATGCATGAAATTTTCGATAAAGGCGGTAATGATAGTGACGGGAATAATGATGGAATTGATGGAGACAGTAATGACGGTGATGACCAGATTCCCGATTTCCGTAAAATTCAGTTCGATCACGACATGCAATTTTAGCCCTCTCCTGCATTCCTTGAGACGCCCGGCCCTAAACGTGCACCTCCTCCTGATGCTAGACCAAGTCAGTATTTTAATCCATTTTTACAAGAACTATTATTCTTAAAACACTGATATATTATAAACTAGTAAACAATGCATCAGTGTGCACAGGAATACCGAATTTAGGTGAGTACGATCAACTGAGCTCGATAGCTGCAGTCGCTTAATTACGGCCAGTATCCAGTAATCGGGAGATAGTGGGTTCGAACCTCACTGTCGGCAGCCCTGAAGATGGTTTTCCGTGGTTTCCCATTTTCACACCAGGCAAATGCTGGGGCTGTACTTTAATTAAAGCCACGGCCGCTTCCTTCCCATTCCTAGGCCTTTCCTATCCCATCGTTGCCTTAAGACATATCTATGTCGGTGCGACGTAAAGCAAATAGCACAAAAAAAAAGTACAATCAAAATACTAGGATGTACTGAGATCCAATTTTAAATTTTAAAATTTTTCAAAAATTGCATGAACAAATTTAATTTTTTTTGCTCGGAAGCATGAATTATTTTCATGATGTTAATATAATGAGTGAAGAGAGGGATCACTTAGCTACAAGAAAATATAAACTACAATGAGATATCTTGAAAAGTGAGGATAGGATATGCTTTTATCTTCGGTGCTGCATAATAGGCATTTTATCTCTGGCATTCTTAGCAACCACGGCAGTAAGGGAGCCGGCACTAAGAGGGTTAAAATAAAAAATTTATAGAACAGTCGTTTTTCCAGTGGACAGTGGGATGGAGCACTAGCCAGTCACAGAAAAAGCATGATCACCATCTCCGTGACATGGAAATGAAGATGCTTCGATAGCTTCTGGGACTCACTAAATTGGACCACATAAGATGATAAGTGTTAGCTAGTAGCCTTACTGATCTTCAAATTATTATTATTATTATTATTATTATTATTATTATTATTATTATTATTATTATTATTATTATTATTATTAACTTTTTCACTCCCAAGCTCTTTTCAGTCCTATGTATACCCCACACCAGATTTTTCTGGATGTTTCAACAATGGTTGAAATACGAGGCGTATTGCAAGGAATTAGCTTCATTTCCTGTATCAAATCTTACTTACATTAAATCAATTTAAAGTAAATATGCACTCTTTTGATACTTATAAATTGCCAGGCTGAGTGGCTCAGACAGTTGAAGCGCTACTGGCCTTCTGACCCCAACTTGGCAGGTTCGATCCTGGCTCAGTCCGGTGGTATTTGAAGGTGCTCAAATACGTCAGCCTCATGTTGGTAGATTTACTGGCATGTAAAAGAACTCCTGCGGGACTAAATTCCGGCACCTCAGTGTCTCCGAAAACCGAAAAAGTAGTTAGTGGGACATAAAGCCAATAACATTATGATACTTATAAATCAATTATTTATTTATAGCACAAGTTTTGTTCCTTGGGAACATCTTCAGCTATGTTACATTGCATAGGTGAAATTACAAAGCATATTTTATCTTCTCAAAAAAAAAAAAACCATCATAAAAAGTACCTTGTTACGTTTAAAAACTATATGAATTTACAAAAGATAAAAAGATTAAAATCTATGAGAAGGTTTGAATGAGGCAGTGAAATGAGAAGGGAAATGGATCTAGTTTGTTCTAAACTATTTTAAAACTATTTCTATTCACTTGAACAGATATTAAAACAACTTTTTTTGATTTCCAGCACTTTTGTTCACTGTGATGTGTATGTTTTCTAGTTGTTTATTATTAAAAAGTTTTAAAAAATATTTTTTTCTTGTCGATGTTCCGTTTTTATTACCAAACTGTGCTCTTCAGCTACTCTTTTCTAAGGTGAATGTTGTCATTTGTTTTTGTTTTATAAAAATGAGTCTCTCAAATTCTGTTTGATGTGGGATCCTTGAAGCTAATTGCTGTCTTCCTGCCTTCCTGTTATTATGAAATGAGCTTCCCCAAAATAAATAAAATGGGGGATTGCTTTTGTATTAGTGTGTATCATAATCTGCACATGGGAACCTAGTATTTAAAAGAATGGTATCTTATCTTGTTATTACAGCAAATATAAGCATCAAAAAGGTGGATATTTATTTTTATTGATTTAATGTAAAATGGTTGAAATAGGCAAAAATACCCTGTATTGACACAGCTACTGAACAGTGATGGAACTACAACATTAGCAATAGTTTCCTTTTGGCTCTTTTACTAGAACTTGACAGTTGTGGTAAATATCTACAGCTGTTTCCAGGGCCGGATTAAAAGGGGGGCTAAAGGGGCTGCAGCCCCGGGCTCCGCGGGCCCTTGGCCGAACCTAAAATTGTATAAAAAGGCCTGCTGCTTCACCTCCGTGCATGCATACGAATATATACGCTCGCAAAATATCAAACAAGCACTCTTCCTTCTTATCAGCTATCCGCATTAGTATTTCATCACTGCTAGAATCAATTACCGTCCAGAGACACGAATCCTCGCTACTTATGCACTGTAATTATTGTAAAGGTTATTGTTGACGAAAATTTTAATCTGGCAGCTTGCGAGTACGGGCAGAGGGGGAAGGGGGAAGGGGGTGAAGAGGTCTAGGAAGGGAGCGGGAAGGGACAGGGGAAGCACGCTGGAATGCGCATGCTATACTATATCTTTGCATCAGGAAGAGAACTTCCAGTTCACCTCTGATTATTGAACCATTCGTAAGTTACAACTAATGTTTTTGTAAAATGAATAGAAAATATCATAGTGGTGCCAAAAAACGTAAGATCTGTTTTGTATGTCGATTTGATATTGATGATGAGACAAATGTAAAATATGTTTTGGCATTATGAAATATTAACATGAAAAATAGAGGAAAATTGTAGTCTATTTCAATACTTCCCTATTCATTAATTTAAGTGCAAGTAGTTCTATAACGACTTCAGTATGCTAGTCTTACGTGATGTTACGAAGAAGGGGCCCCACATTTTTAAATAGTCCAGGGCCCCCAAACACCTTCATCCAGCACTGGCTGTTTCACTACAACTTACCTTCACTATTCTCATAAAAGTCAGCTTTCTCATCACCATTCCCTAAAATTTCTATAATGTAATCTTCTTTCATGCTTTCTGTACACTTCTGTGTGCCTTTCTCCAGAAAATAGCTGTGGAAGAAAAACACAAGGCATATAATTATTGTCAATATACTGTGAGGCAATTTATGAATCGTCCATCATCTGAACAGAGCATGTGATGAACAACAAAACTACAGTGTCAGACTGAACTCGGAAGTGGAGAAAAGTGCATTGCTTGAAATCTGAGTTAACTCTTGTTTGGGACAGTGGGAGACATGTTGACATCCGAGTTAACTCGGGCATGGGATGTAAAAGGTTAATTAATTGTAAGGGTCATTGCAGCATTTGGTCTGTTCATGAATATTGGCAAGACAAAGCTGATTGTATTTTTGAAAAGACCAAAGCAGGCCTCCCTGCACATCAACAACACAGTGCATGATATTATCCTATTTTAATCTTGAGATTTATAAATCTGTTTTTAATGTTTACCTTAGCCTGGTTGGCCATTACATTACTTTTATTGTTCTACTTCAACAACACAGTTCGACAAATTAGTGTAATTGCATACGACCAGTTTCATGTTTTACCCGTATTGAACTTACTACTAGTATTTACAATTCTTGTAATTTTTTTCCACACAATTCAATACATTGTAACAATATGTATTGAATTGTGTGGATGAAAATACAAGAATTGTAAATACTAAAAAAAAAAAATAGTGTAATCCTTAAAATACTTCGGGACTCTAGGGTGTGAACATTGCGGGGTGAATGTTATCCAATCCACTGCCAAATATACAGCCTTATGCTCTTCTACTCATTAACACAGTAATTTTCAAGAATTCCACTTGCATCTCATTATGTGTTAATTTAAATTCACTTGATACTAATTTATGTGAATGATGAAGGTGATTATATTTTTAAAATAAATTGTTTATTCTATTTTTTCCATAACTGAAGATTGCCTAAACTGACAAAGCTTACAAAAGAATTAAATTACTTTATGATTTACTATTTAAAAAAGACAAATAAATATAATGTATGTTTTAGGAAAGGACATTCATGTTCTGAACAGATCATGAATCTTAAATCTGTCCTTACATATCTCAAGCTTACCAATAAAGAGTTTGTGGTGATCTACGGTGATTTCAGGACTCTGTCGATCTATTCACCCTATTTTATATCCTAAAAGAACAAGGTTTGGACAAGAAAACTAGAGCAATCATTCAGTTGACCCCAACCAACACCACATCCAAAGTAAAATTAAGGAGAGAGTTTTCTGATGCTTTTGAAATCAGGACCGGGATAAGACAGGGAGATAGACTCTCGCCTCTGCTCTTCCATAGTGTACATGAGAAAGTCATCCGTGAGTGGTGGAGAAAAATGAGGCAAAAAGGGGTTGAGAATGGGGTCATACTGGGCTATAGAAACATGAAGCTCTCAGTTGACCACCTAGCCTTTGCAGATGATCTTGCAATATTTTTGCACTCCTGGATACAGCCACTGAACAGATTGGTGAACTCTCGAAACAAGTAGCAAAGGCAGGCCTCAAGATCTCCTTTGAGAAATAAGAATTTATAAGTATTTATAAGAACTAGACTTTGGACAGGAAAGATGAAGAGGACAGGAAAGTTCAAATACCTAAGTAAGTGGATAAAGCACAACATCTCTGAGAAGGAAGTCCTCACATAATAAGTGAGAAAAATGGAAACAGTCAGTTAATACAAGGACATTTACGACTAAAATCAATATCCCTAAATGCACAGCTATCCGACCGGAAGCCTTATACGCTGCAGAGTGCTTTGCAATGTAAAGGACATGTCTTCTGGAGAAACAAAGTCAAAGAAACAAAAATTCTAGAGAAAAATCTTGAGTCCAATAAATGAAAACGGCAAATATAGATGATGGCATAGCCACAAACTCTGCAACCATGTGGAAAAAATAACTGATGTGATGCGGAAAAGAAAAATTGTATTTTATGGTCACATAGCACGAATCAACCCATTGCTATTGACAAGCAAGTTCTTTACCGACTTTCTGGGAAAGAAAACCTAAGGACTCTAGTTTACGGAGGTGAAAAGAGACTTTGGGGAAGATATCTGGGAACGTAACCCACTGAGGTGAAACTTATAGAACATTAGAGTTTTCAAGAAAAGACTAAGCTTAAAACAGGCAAGACATGGTTCGAAGAAAGAAAGCAGCAACAGGAAGAAAATAGTTGTATTAAGGGGGTCCATAGTTGGCCAAAATGACAACAACAATAATAATAATAAAAATGGTAGAACATTATCCTTCTATCTGAAGCTGCATACATATGCTGCAAATGTAGTATTCTGTTGACCTGAAACCCTTTGAAAATTATACAAAATTGATAGGAACATGCAATCAAGCTCCTATGAAAGAATTTAGTTGATAGATTAGTTAAATAGCCCCTAAAAGATTTGTTCATTGGGGCCTTTCATGAATAAATAAATAAATAAATAAATAAAAACATCGTGTATATATAAAAATAGCCGGGCTGAGTGGCTCAGACGGTTAAGGCGCTGGCCTTCTAACCCCAACTTGGCAGGTTCGATCCTGGCTCAGTGCGGTGGTATTTGAAGGTACTCAAATACGACAGCCCCGTGTCGGTAGATTTACTGGCACGTAAAAGAACTCCTGCGGGACAAAATTCCGGCACCTCGGCGTCTCCGAAGACCCTAAAAAGTAGTTAGTGGGACGTAAAGCAAATAACATTATTATTAAAATAAATTGACACAATAACAAAATTATTACAAAAATTAGGACATAATGTATTTTATCGAGAGATAATCTGCCTGATATCTGCCCCTATTAGGAAATCGAAAGATCGACCACCTAATCGGTTCATATTTATTTATTTATTTATTTATTTATTTATTTATTTATTTATTTATTTACTGCGCACTACAGGATTTCTAACCCCAATTACAGTGGCAAATGTTTACACGTGTTTTTTTAATGTTTCAATCAGTCTAATATCATAATTTCTAAACTATTCTAATATTATATTTACGTTGAGAAATAAATATTACATATCTAATCCTTACAAGAAACAAGTAGATAACACATAATTTCGTATCTAAACTAGTCTAATAACCTAATACCTAATCTATTCTAATATAATATTTACAGTGAGAAAGGAACAGTACTTCACATCCAATCTAATTTAATCTTTACATGAAAGAGGAAAAAAATTTAAAAATCGTAATTTCATATCTAAACGATTTTTTTTCCTAGTTCTAACACTTATAATTACATTAATGGGATAGGGCTTAATGTAGAATGTTTATAATACATTTTTTGCTTCAAATCAGCATTGCAGAGTTTTCACGGAGATGGTGAATTGTTGTAAAAACAGGTCTAGAGGTACACAGAAGTCTAAAGAATTATTTTTCTGAACTGCACTGTTGTAGACATTGCATAGCCTGTAGAGTGGGGAACTTTTGTGAGCGGTTGTTCTGATATTTTTATTACGGTATGAAAAGTTACACTTGTCCTCGTATTAAAGCGGGGCACGTGGAAGCTCAAGAGGCATAAAAAGGCAGGGTTGTCAATAACAGAGTTTACAGTTTTGTACAGAAACTTCATGTCATCCTTTTGTCTCCTCAGTTCCAAGCTTTCTATTTCAAAATTTAGGAGAACTTCGTTGTATGCTATGTGTGTGTAATTACCGGTTTTTTTTTGAAATGTAAGTATTTTAAGTATCTCTTTTGGATTTTTTCGATCTGTGCAATATACATATGAACAATAATTTCTTTTATCTGATGTTTGAATATAAGCGGGGCTTGGGTTAAAGATTAAAATTGTCAGTCATCAGTTGAAAAAACATTTCTTTGTCGTACTCGCAACTTACCACCATTATTTACCCAGGGAGAGCAAATGATTGTGTCTCATGAAATTTATTTTGTGGATCTCGTTCTGTTCTCCTTGGTTTATCTCTCCGCCTCAATTCTCATCACCATTTACTAGGTACTACTACTAAAATGTTTTCATTCCACCCCCTGAAGGGGACGGTGACGCCGTCTCTCAGGCCGGGAGATTTGTTACTGTGAAGGAGATGCTCGGGAAACGTGAGGGGTTTGGCGACCGTGGCCTATACTAGTAACTGTTCCGGCATTCACCTTAGTGCAGGAGAATGGAAAACCGCAGAAAACCATTCTCAGGACAGCCTACGGTTGGAGCCAGCCGTGAGGTCCAGCCCTGTCCCGTCCCCCGAATGCAGAGGCGTAGAGCCACGGTAGAGCCGTGGCCACCCCTCCTCTGCTTGGTTGGCCGGTCAGAGTGAAGAGCTATTGGACCACGGACCAGCCGTGGCCACTTACGGCCCGAGACCCATTCTGCATCTGTCGACCCCATCACCATTTGTATGTCTCCTTTTCAAGTACTGAATCGCATCTCCAACATCCTTGTCGAGATAAGGAATTCCCACTCATAAGCGATAAACAGTCGGTCATGTTCCGTAAAATGCTTCAGACATATGTGACACATATTCAAACCGACAAAAATATTCCGTGCTAATGTTGAAGACGATTAGCAATACCACCCACGATATAGAGAATATTGCCTCTCTAGCACGCTCGAATCAGGACAATATGTTTAAGAACAGAGTCCAAATAAATGGTACCGGCACTCACGACCACTGACAGACAAAATGGAACAGAATAAGGCATGCTTCCTTGTCCACTCGTCTTTATATGAAAATGAAAACCTACAACCTGTTTTCCAGTCATTGACCGGGTCAGGGATGGAATGAATCAAGGCCCCATCTTGCGGCGAGGATTGGAATTGTGCCGGCTGCCGAAACCTGTCGCACGCCTCTGTGGCAATGATTAATGACTGACGGCTCTACCGTGGCTCTACGCCTCTGTATTCGAGAGACGGAGAGGGCTTGTTCCCCCCCCCCCTCCCCGTCGGCTGTCCTGAGAATGACTTTCCGTGGTTCTGCATTCTCCTGCACTAAGGCGAATGCCGGGACAGTTCCTATAGCTCATTCCACGTTAAGAAAACAGTACAGCTCTTATGGACCTAGAAGGAGTGAAGCCCCCCCTGTGGGTGGAGGCGGTAGAATAACACCCACGGTATCCTCTGCCGGTCGTAAGAGGCGACTAAAAGGGGCCGCAGGGCTCACGACTTGGGAGCGTGAGTTGGCGACCAAGGGGCCCTCAGCTTCCACTTGTGCCAGGCTTCTCACTTTCATCTATCCTGTCCGACCTCCCTTGGTTAACTCTTGTTCTTTTCCGATCCCGACGGTATAAGAGCATTCGAGACCTAGGGAGTCTTTAATTTTCACGCTCTTCGTGGCCCTTGCCTTCCTTTGGCCGGTACCTTCATTTTTCGAAGTGTCGGATCCCTTCCATTTTTCTCTCTGTTTAGTGTTACATAGAGGATGGTTGCCTCGTTATACTTCCCCTTAAAACAACAATCACCACCACTACCACCACAAGGAATGAACACACCCCCTCTGAGACACCCGTAATTCCTCGTGATTAAGGGATATTGTACTGTTCTTTGTAATGTATTATGAAAGATAGATAAAGAGGATGAGGCATTTTTGTCCGTGAGTTATTAAAATAACTACATAATATTTTCTTTTTCATAAATACATTTGTAGGGAGGAAGCACAATAACGAAAACAGCCGTCGTTACGTTGCCTTCCTTCATTTTCCTTCTTATGTGTTGTTCTGGTACAGTAACAAGCCTCGTGTAGTCCCTCACTCTGTGAACCGCCAGCAGCTCACTTCTGTAGTGAAGTCATCTACAGTATTTATTTGTTGCGTGTGGTTTTCGGCTTTAAATCAGTGCGTAATTGTATTGAGTGAGAGTTATGAGCTAAGCCTACGTTTCTCATGACCCGCAGCCTTAAATATACTCTCTTGCTAGTTGACTATCAGTACTAATAAACGCTTCCTTAGAGCTCAGTAAAAAAAGAAAATAAATTTTAATAAGTTTAAATGGAGATTTTTAAGGTAAAATTTTGAATTTATGTTAATAGGTCTGTTTGCCAGAAAATTTTGTTACAGTTAATCGCCGTGTTATTTTGAGTACGATTGTACTTACTTGAGCGATTCGAAGTTTCCCTACTCCCGAGAAAATGTCTTAGTTTGTATATATCCACAACGTAAGAATTGCCATGTTTTGATAACCATGGGGGCGTGACCGTTGGCTTTAAGCGATAGCCACAGAGAGTAGTGTAGCGGGCAGCTCCCTGTATTCTTTACTCCCTGGTCCAGGGCTAGCACCGACGAATGGACGTGCCATGTCTGTGATTCCTCAATATCTTTGTCCAGCGCGGGCAGTTCAAACAGGAAAATTGAGGTGAAAAGTAACACGAAAAATGATTTTTGTTAAAAGGAAAAATCTCTGGACCAATAATTATATTCATTAATAAGTAATGGAAACAATTTAAAGATTATATGAAACACACCTAGAAATAGCCAATCTTCTCCCAAGTGCACAATGGAACCTCTTCCTAACTCAAGTTGATAAGAAATTATTTCATGAATTATCAACTAAACAACAAACCCTTGAGAAAACTTAACAATCTAAAGAACAATTCTTCTCCACATAAAAATCATGTCAAGAACATTAACACATCTTCCGTAACCTTGGAACAGTTCCATCCTCCCATTATCAATTTATCTAAAACAACTCTGATTGATGATGAAAACTTAATTCTTTCTAAGGGCCTCAAACACAATTGGCCCAACCTCAGTACTCTCAATATAGCCACCAATTTACTAATTGAATCTGAAATAGCCATTAATAAAATGCCGACAGAACAACAAGATGAAATCAGATATGAAGTAAAAAGAAAACTTGAAGCAATCTTCATTAATAATAACAAAAACACTTCCATAAATAATAATAATAATATAATTAATGACAATAAACACATTTTAGATCTTAAAAAGAAAATCAATGGCAATAATCTCATCGTTACCAAATCTGATAAAGGCAACACCACTGTCATAATGGAAAAATCTGACTACATAGCTAAAACTAATGGTTTCTTCAACAACTCTTCTTTTTCTATAGTTAAAAAAAGACCCGACCATTAAAATCCGACGTCTGCTCAAACAAACCTCCTCACAGATCAAGAAAAAAATAAATTAATAAACATGAACCCAAGCTTACCCACTGCCAAAGCCCTTCCCAAAATTCATAAAACTAACATTCCAATCTGCCCAATAATCAATTACAGACCCAGTCCCTTATATAATATTTCTAAATTCATCCAAAAATTTTTACTAAAAGATTATCGATTTTATCCAACAAATCTATCAAAACGACAAATTAAAGAACTTCGACATCCAACCAAATTTTTCTCTCCATTCTTTTGACATCGTAAACATGTATCCCACTATTACAATTTCCAAATTATTCCCCATAATAAATAATAACTTAAACAAATTCAGTAATCTTAGTGAACTAGAAATTCAAGACTTCATATCAATCTTAAAATTGGTCATCAACAATAACTATTTCACGTTTGATAACACCATTTACCAACAAGATGGTTTAGTTATGGGCTCACCAGCTTCAGGCATTCTAGCCGAAATATATATCGATTTCTTATAAAACGCAAAAATTAATACTAATAATAATAATAATTTCTCTAATATCCTCTTTTGAGTCAGATATGTTGATGACACGTTAGTAATCTTAAATGAAGAATCAACCAACGCAGCCTCTGCACTTCTTCTTCTTCTTAACAATATTGACTCTAACATTAAATTCACACTTGAATCAGAACATAACAAAACTCTTAATTTTCTAGACTTAACTATAACTAGACATCCTTCTCCTTTAACTTACATCATTATCAGAAAACCAACCCAAACAGCAACCACAACACGGCAGGATTCTTCACATCCTTAAGAACATAAACGTGCTACTTATAAAAGCCTAATTTTTCGTGCTTTCAACAACCCTATTTCTAAAAAAGATTTAAATAACCAAACCCACTGCGTTTTCCACTTTTACTTACACTAAAGATGCTTATAAAATATCCAATGTTCTTAAAAAACACAATATGAAAATTTATTTTAGAACCAATAACAGAAATAATATATTACACAACTCTAAATCATTAAATAAATCTAATGCTTTTTCTCAATCTGGACTATACAGATTCAAATGTAACAGCTGCAGCTCCTCATACATTTGACAGACTGGACGCAACTTTGATATCAGATACTCCGAACATATCAACGGCATTAAATAAAACAACTTCTCTGCTATAGGATAACACATACAAGACTCCAAACATACTGTAATTTCACCAATATTGAAGAATACATAAAAATACTTACAATCATTAATAAAGGCCCCCTTCTAAACACTACTGAAAATTGTTTTATTCACCTTGACCAATACTTCAACCCTAATTTCAATTTAAACATTTCTGAACAGCCCAATATTCTATTCAACTTCCTAATTCTTCTTCTCAAAAATGCTAAATTTCTAAACCCGAATTCAATTGTCCATGCCTTACACAGTTCCTACCCACGTTTTCTACCTCCAATAACCCATCCTCTTATCCAACCCTAAACTACCCCTCCTTTATTTCCCTATCCTATCCTTTCCCACCTTCTTTTAACTTCCAGTTCTTTTAATCTTCTCTTATCTACTAATCCGCCTCCTTTATTACCTTATCCCATCTTTTCTTATCTTTTCTTTTCACCTTTCCTCTCGATTAAAAAATTAAAAAATATTTTCCGAATTGAACTGTATACTATAATACCACCTACAGTTTAGATCATTACAACATTCAAATTTAAACTCATACCTTACGCTACCTTACGCTACCTCAAGTACGACCCGAATTATTATCTTCAAGAAATAACACGCTATGCATATGCGTTTTTCATTTGTTTCCAGTATTGCGCTTTTTAACATTTTTCTCTTCACAATTGTCTTTTACGTCAACTATTCTGCATCTCTAAAGACTCTACAAGATCCTATTAACATTGATATATACTTCAATTACATTAACTTGTATTATATATTTTCGTGACTGAAGCTTTTGCAGGCTTGTTCTTTAAGCTATTCACCGAGTTTCGTCGGCTTTTAAAAGCACAATGCCGGACATTGCATATGTTGCGCTGATCTTCAGGAGCTAGCATCTTACTTTATTTAAGCGACTTGTCTTCGACTTCTACACAATTTTTGGACTTCACATTTATTAAATCGTATTGTGACTTCGCGCCTGGCAGTGTATGCAGGCTTGTTCAATGAACTGTTCACCTCTTCTCGTAAACATTTTAAGGCACAGTGCCGGACATTGCGTGTGTTGTGCTACTCTTCAGGGACTTGCGCCTTGCTACATATAAGTGACTGGTCTTCGATTTCTTCTGGATTTTATGATTTAAAATCGCACAGTGCTAATCCCTATTGTCTTATATTGTTTCTTGAACTGCTTTTGTGAAAGACTTATCCTTTAATTTTTTGTTTTCCCATGCATTGTTTTTGTATTTTTAATCGGCTGTTGATGACCCAGATTGGTGGTCGAAACCAGTACCGCTTTTAACCAAATAAAAATCTAACACTACATTTATTATTTACTTGTATTGAATAGGTTGAACCACTTTATTTCTTATTTCAATTTAATTGTAATGGGAACAAGTCAACAACTCGCCCCAATAAGTAGCATCAACCAAAGCAAAGTTCAAAGAAGTTAGGTGAGCAAAGTCTTCACACACAAAAGTGTTACATGAACAAAAGACATACTGAAGCGCCGTGACGTAATATAATTCATAGTCGTAATGTAGCAAAGTATGCATATATTTCTCTAGTTTTAATTTAATTTTAATCTCGTGTAGCTATTTCTAGCCGAGCGCAGCCCTTGTAAGGCAGACCCTCAGGCGAGGGTGGGCGGCATCTGCCATGTGTAGGTAACTGCGTGTTATTGTGGTGGAGGATAGTGTTATGTGTGGTGTGTGAGTTGCAGGGATGTTGGGGACAGCACAAACACCCAGCCCCCGGGCCACTGGAATTAACCAATGAAGGTTAAAATCCCCGACCCGGCCGGGAATCGAACCCGGGACCCTCTGAACCGAAGGCCAGTACGCTGACCATTCAGCCAACGAGTCAGACATTTCTCTAGTAAAAACAGTACTTATTTTACTCTTAATTTGCGTAAAAGAAATTATTATCTTCCAGTTAGGACAGAAATTGTAATGACATTTCATGAATACGATTCATTCACGTAAATTACACGACGTACAGAGAGAGAGAGCTAACTTAAGGATGAAGGTACAGTAATAATAAATTGCACTGAGGGGTTACATGCTCTGATTTTTCTTCCTACTTTGGGCACATTGACACATCACATTCGTTGTTAAAACTGTATATTCATAGTCGGTTTATCCTTGGAAATTTTTGTGTTACCTGCGTTTAAGCCTGGTGTTTAAGGCCTAATGTCTCATTAAAAAAAAAAAAAAAAAAAAAAAAAAAAAAAAAAAAAAAAATCCAACCAGGATTCACAGGGATGTGAACTTGGACTGTTGGAGTGGACGGTCAACAGCTCTACTTACGCCTCTTACACCTCTTCTCCCCTCTTAACTGCATCCATAGCAATTTCCTCTGAAAATTAAATACTTATCAATCACTCTTTCCGATGACCTATTTTCATGTAGGAGTACTCCAAGGCGACAGTAATTAACCAAGTTGTGCTGCAGCTTTAATTATTCACACTTGTGTCGCTAATTTCCTCTTGGCCCATCATCAACACAATTAGTGGACATATCTCTCTGATTAATACCCGATTAGTGGGGGAGGGTGGGGCCGCAGTTTTAGATTGCTCCCTTCCGCTCCTCATTACGCTGTGTGGCCGCCTGGAGTGGAGTCAAGAGGACAGCTACACATTACCGCTGAATTAAACGACCTCGTCATCAACACAACACGTTGCGTTCCTACCAGCTTCTGTCATAAATAAATAAATAAATAAATAAATAAATAAATAAATAAATAAATAAATAAATAAATAAATATTTCTTTCTCTCCTAATTTGTTTACCCTCCAAGGTTGGTGTTTCCCTCTGAATTAGCGAGGGATACCACCTCTACCGCGTCAAGATCAGTGTCTTGGAGCGCGAGACTTTGCGCGAGGATACAATTGGGGAGGAGGACCAGTACCTCGCCCAGCCGGCCTCACCTGCTATTCTGAACAGGGGCCTTGGGGTGGGGGGAGGGGAGATTGGAAGAGATAGAAAAGGAAGAGGGAAGGAAGCGGCCGTGGCCTTAAGTTAGGTACCAGTGGTGGTGGTGGTGATTATTGTTTTAAGAGGAAGTACAACTAGGAAACCATCCTCTATATAACACTAATCAGAGGGAAAAAATGGAAGGGATCCGACACTTCGAAAAATGAAGCTATCGGCCAAAGGAAGACAAGGGCCGCGAAGGGCGTGAAAATGAAAGACTGCCTAGGCCTCCATATGTAATACCGCACCGGGCGAGTTGGCCGTGCGGTTAGGGGCGAATCCCACTGTTGGCAGCCCTGAAGATGGTTTTCCGTGGTTTCCCATTGGCCGCTTCCTTCCAACTCCTAGGCATTTCCTACCCCATCGTCGCCTTAAGATCTATTTGTGTCGGTGCGACGTAAAGCCACTGACAAAAAAAAAACACACGTAATACCTTCGGGGTCTGAAAAGAACAAGATTTGACCAAGTGAGGTCGGATAGGACAGATGAAAGTGAGGAGCCTGGCACAAGTAAGTGAAAGCAATGCCAGGACTCAGCTGAGGGCCTCGTGGTCGCCAGCCCACGATCCAAAGTTCAGAGCTCCTGAGGCCCCTTTTAGTCGCCTCTTACGACAGGCAGTGGATACCGTGGGTGTTATTCTACCGTCCCCACCCACAGGGGGAAGTTAGGTACCATCCCGGCATTTGCCTGGAGGAGAAGTGGGAAACCTCGGAAACCCACTTCGAGGATGGCTGTGGTAAGAATCGATCCCACCTCTACTCAGTTGACTTCCCGAGGTTGAGTGGACCCCGTTCCAGCCCTCGTACCACTTTTCAATTTTTGTGGCAGAGCCGGGAATCGAAACCGGCCTCCGGGGGTGGCAGCTAATCACGCTAACCACTACACCACAAAGGCGGAATAAATAAATAAATAAATAAATAAATAAATAAATAAATACATAAATAAATTAGACTGGGTAAGTGCACTGGTAAGATCACTTCTAATCTTCAAGGTTGGGATTCGAATCCCAGCGCTATCCGTTGACATTTAAGAGTGTCGCTGCCCAGGATTGCAGACACGTTGAAGCATGTAACATCGCGAAATCCACTCTGGAAACAAATTCTCAACAATTGTCATCACTCATGGAAAAACTTTTGCTATTGTTACAGAATAACAGAGGATTCTCAGAGTCTGGCTCAGAGGTGCTCACGTTTGGGCATTTAACCCCGCGGGCGCCCAGCACTGTAGGCAGGCGATGAGCATATGCTATTCAGCCACGGTGACTTTGTTGTTATGCCACAGGCCGTGAAGTTCGGGCGAAAGTTCTACCAGTCATTCTCGATCACTGCGGCGATACCCGAGTTTGAAATGAAGGCAGAAAAATAATGAACGAAAGATGGCAGAAAACCATGTCATTTTCAATTTACGTTGTAAGAGATATTTATGTTCATTGCACTTTATGTATTTTGACCGGATACAATAAAGAGTTGTGCCTACACCCTCCAATATTTTTTTTTTTACTGTACGTAGTGAATTACAATTATTATTATTATAATTTAAGAGCTGCTTTAGAAACATTTCTAATATAATATGGAGTTAACGTGGATAAGTTGTGGCTTGTGGCTGCCTGAGTTTAAATTATCTGATAAACTCGCGAACACCGGGCGAGTTGGCCGTGCGCGTAGAGGCGCGCGGCTGTGAGCTTGCATCCGGGAGATAGTAGGTTCGAATCCCACTATCGGCAGCCCTGAAAATGGTTTTCCGTGGTTTCCCATTTTCACACTAGGCAAATGCTGGGGCTGTACCTTAATTAAGGCCACGGCCGCTTCCTTCCAACTCCTAGGCCTTTCTTATCCCATCGTCGCCATAAGACCTATCTGTGTTGGTGCGACGTAAAGCCCCTAGCAAAAAAAAAAAACAAAAAAAAAAAAAAAACTCGCCAACAATCCAATCATGCTTATTAAGTGTCGTGACCCCACTGGTTCTGTCTTTGCTGGTTACATCTCAGCTGTAGCTTCGCCATCCCGGACGATCTCCGGTTTTCCTCAGGGCAGATGGGAAAGATAACCCAGTGCCAGTCTTCACCTTCCCTTTCATGTTCAACCATTTTAGATGTTCTCCAGGTCGTCTCGCAGTGTCTCCAAAAAACTACAGTATTCTTTCATTGATACGACAAGAAATGCGTTTTAAAATCTTCAGTGGACGTTTTGATTCTTCTTGCGGTCCAAGGCACACGTAGCATTCTGTGTTAGCACTACATTTCAAAGGCATCGATCAGTTCTGTCTAACGACTTTATGGTTCAGGTCTCACAGCCATATGAGAAACTATATTTATGTCACTTAAACTGGATTATGAATTTATCAAGGAGGCACCCTCCGCAGTGATTGCCATATCATCCCTATTTCCCGGGTTCTCTCAAATGTTACCCTTCTTTTTCAAATCTCCCATATTAAAAAAAAAAACATTTCCCGTGAACAGTTTGTGAGTTTTTAGATTACACGTAGAACAGGTGAGCTATTATACAGGAATCAAACTCGATAGTTTGTCGATAAAGCAGTCCACAGCCTGTTTCCAGTCATTCGACCGGGTCAGGAATGGAATGAATGAAGTCCCCATCTAGCGGCGAGGATAAGAATTGTGGCGGCTGCCGAAGCCTGTCGCACTCCTCTGGGGCAGTGATTAATGACTGACAGATGAAATGAAATGATAATGGAGAATGTTGCTGGAATCAAAGATGACAGGGAAAACCGCAGTACCCGAAGCAAAACCTGTCCCGCTTCCACTTCGTCCAACACAAATCTCATATGGAGTGACCGGGATTTGGACCACGGAACCCAGTGGTGAGAGACCGGCGCGCTGCTGCCTGAGCTACGGAGGCTCTATTTTGTCGATAATCAATAGCAAATTCCGTACTTTGTATATCTTCCGATTAATCTTCGTTGTTTGATTGTTGTATTTGTCCCATCCATCTGGTTGCAGTCTTTCCCCGTGGTTTGCTACCCTCAACTTTCCCTGAAAAATGGTTCCGATCAGACTTTTGTGAGTCAGTTTGTGAGCAGCCTTCTTCGCTCTTGCGTGTCGTTGTAATACAGGTTACCCATCTATCTATCTATCTATCTATCTATCTATCTATCTATCTATCTAAAATCAGAGTTTTGTCTGTACATTGCTCAGAATTTAAAAAGAATGGCATTTCTTTATCGGTCATGTCCACAGTAACAAGGAAAAGCACTTTTTACTCTTCCGTACCACTACAATCTAGGCTATAAATCATTTTATTACCGGGCGAGTTGGTCGTGCGGTTAGAGGCACGCGGCTGTGAGCTTGCATCCAGGAGATAGTGGGTTCGAATCCCACTGTCGGCAGCCCTGAAGATGGTTTTCCGTGGTTTCCCATTTTCACACCAGGCAATTGCTCGGGCTGTACCTTAATTAAGGCCACGGCCGCTTCCTTCCAACTCCTAGGCCTTTCCTATCCCATCGTCGCCATAAGACCTATCTGTGTTGGTGCGACGTAAAGCCACTAGTAGAAAAAAAAGTTATTTGCTTACGCTGAGTGAAATGGTAAGTTTAGGGGAAGGCCTAACATTTAATTCTCAAATATTTACGTTATTAGTGGTACTATCGATAAATACTACATAACTACAGTTATATAGCATGCAGTTTCCGATCATTTATGTCATACATTTTTACATTTTTACATTTTTACAGATTCATGAATTTGTATTTTTGTTGCTAAGTCCATATCAACGCCGAGCCACGAGAAAATGTGTAAACAGAATGTAATGAAAATGGTATTTTCGGGGAATAAAAAACTACAGTCTAACCTATAAACAATTTTTTTTCACCCTGGATGAAATGTTAGTTTAGGGGAAGGCGCCTAAAATTTAATTTTTAAACACCTATGTTATTGGTCCTATCGAAAAGTAGGCATAACAAAAGTTATAGATAATACAATTTCCTATCATTTATGTTTTATTCAGTTTTACCGTACCGACTGTGATAGGAGTGGTAAGAAAACTAAATGTGAAGGCCTACAATATCGAAAGCTCAAAAAATTGATCAACAATAACATTATGTTGACCATTGTTTGTTGTGATTTTCTTTGTCTCTTATGCTGACACTCATCTTAGATAGATGGGATTACTGCTGCGTACCGAGTATAACAGCCTGTCTGAATATTGACGGCAAATAGCTGCGGAGTTAGATTACTTTCTTCTTTAGCATGCCATTCCTCTGGTTCATACATTTTCTGATACTCCTGGTAAGAAACACACTGGTTTATGATAGTATTCCATCTATTCGATCCCTGTTAGATCGTTGGCGTGGTACTGTTCGTTAAAAGTGAGAAAATGTGTGGTTTTACATTTGATCGAGTATTTCATATGAGAGTATTGCTTTTAATCGCGACATTCCTACTGGCGTCAATGTAATGACCTATGTTGATTTCAGTTGGAAAAACCACTAAGACAGTCTTTCTGAGGATATAAAAATCAGGTGGAGCGTGACAGTCTGCCATTATAATGAAAACTCCCTAAGCCAGTCTTCACATAAGAAAAGACATTTGGCGACTTCCTCGTCGCGTTTCTAGGGTAACGTTAATAGCTATACAATTTAATACAATCTTACTCACAACGTGTACACTACGTACACTACCTAACCTAGAATTCTGTATACAGTGTAGAATTTCGTAACGAAGCACAGTACATCAGCTAGTTAATCTATAAATTAGAGAAACAATCGAAAGTGAATTGTCAACAAAAGAAAAAGAAGACTCGATATGTGCCTGTTTGTTTTCCAAAATATTTCAGGAGTGTACTACAAAATACACTTGGAATATTTTGAATGGAATAGGTATTCCCAAAACGTACCCTCAACAACATCATACTAGGAATTCTGCACCACCCTCTTTAAGTTTTATAACTGTCAACATAGTCCACTTTTTGTGATAATCCCCTATGAATGTGTTCCATTTTCCTTCCGTAAAGTATGAGTCCAAGCAGTTTTTTATTTGTGCGTACGAATATTTTTTCAAGTTGTAACATTACGTCTACTAGCGTTTTTGTAAAATTCAGGATCTTATGGTCACATATAGTACGTGTGTTGATGTTCTTGTGTCTATATATACGCAATTTCGAGCACATCTTGAGTTTTGTTGTGAGAATTCCACGTTGACATAGTCGTATTGTTTTTTGTTTTCTTTGCTAGGGGCTTTACGTCGCACCGACACAGATAGGTCTTATGGCGACGATGGGACAGGAAAGGCCTAGGAGTTGGAAGGAAGCGGCCGTGGCCTTAATTAAGGTACAGCCCCAGCATTTGCCTGGTGTGAAAATGGGAAACCACTGAAAAACATCTTCAGGGCTGCCGATAGTGGGATTCGAACTTACTATCTCCCGGATGCAAGCTCACAGCCGCGCGCCTCTACGCGCTCGGCCAACTCGCCCGGTAGTCGTATTGTTTTCATTAGTGATGGGATAATCGAATACAAAATAATAGCATATTCGATTATATTTCCCATTCGATTATTTTTTTCGATTGTAATTGAATAGCGAATGCTTTCGAAATAATTGAATGAAAAGTGATGTTATGAAGACAGTTGATTCACTCATTTAGTTTCAAGATACGTTTGAAAAAAGGCTTATTTCTATTTTTCACTAAACCGAAAAACAGCCTCGGTAGCTCAGGCAGCAGCGCGCCGGCCTCTCACCGCTGGATACCGTGGCTCAAATCCCGGTCACTCCATGTGAGATTTGTGCTGGACAAAGCGGAGGCGGGGCAGGTTTTACTCCGGGCACTCCGGTTTTCCCTGTCGTCTTTCATTTCAGCAACACTCTCCAGTATCATTTCATTTCATCTGTCAGTCATTTATCACTGCTCCAGAAGGGAGCGACAGGTCTCGGCAGCCGGCACATTTCCTATACTCGTCGCTAAATGGGGGCTTCATTCATTCCATTCCTGACCCAGTGGAATGACTGGAAACGGGCTGTAGATTTTATTAAACCGAAAAATTGATTCATGACGCATCCGAATATTCTATGCGATACAACTGAATGATATTTGAAACTCATTCGATTATTTTATTCGCTTATTTATTCGATTAGAAGTTATTCGATTATTAAAAGTATTCGATTATCCCATCACTAGTTTTCATTTATGAATCACAAATTGACACTTAAACGAAATGAGAATTCTGTTGAACTCATAGAAGCAGAGTTGTCATGAATTTCAGTTATGCTTTAAAGGAGTTTTTTCAACTTTTTAAATCCAATGGAGATTTTGTTATTGCAGCCAAGTCGATTT